>NW_007062116.1:8924-10627 GCF_000164805.1 Carlito syrichta
GAAAAAAAAAAAGAAATGAGCCACATGTGTTTATGGTGTCTTGGGAGACACAGCGGTGCATGGTGTGGCCACAGCGTGGCTTTTTTGGGGGCTTGTGGTTTCCCCTCTGTCTTAACCCTGCCCCGACCCCCGCAACTGCTCCCAACCTGCCTTCCCTTTATTAAATAGTATTGGTGAGTTTTATCGTCATGTGATCTGTTTTTTGAGGTTTTCTTATAACACCCTTGGCTGTTGGTCTCATGGCGGCCGCAGTTGTCAGTACAGGGGACAGACATGAGCTCTCTGGGTGGGGGTGACAGAGGGGACGTTTCCCGGCCCAAGGCCCCTCCCGAGTGGGCTTTTGTGGGGAGAAGGTGGAGGCGAGGGAGCCCCGTGGACGGCCGTCCGGGGCCGGCGGGCTCTGGGGGCCCAGGGAGGGGTGCGGGCGGGGCGGTGGGCTGCGCGGGGCTGGGGCTTACCTCTGCCTGGGCCCTGCAGGGCATGGCCGGGCTGACGAGGACTGTGCCGAGGGCCGGGCCAGGCACAGGGAGGAGCGGCTGCTGGGCGCCCGGCTGGAGCGAGACCAGGAGAAGCTGCTCAGGTGAGGGTGTGGGCGCCTGGGGGCTTCCGGGAGCCCGGGGTCTGGCTGCCGAGGGGCTCGGCTCCTGGACTGTGGGTGCCGTGTCTCTGGGCTGTCCGAGCTGCCAGTGCCTCTGTTCCGCTTCCAGAGAGGGCAAGGAGCTGGCTGACCTGGCCCGCCTGCATCCCACCAGCTGTGCCCCCAACGGCCTGAACCCCAACCTCATGGTGACCGGGGGCCCCACGCTGGCGGGCTCGGGTCGCTGGTCTGCTGACCCCGCGGCCCACCTGGCCACCCACCCCTGGCTGCCGCGCTCGGGCAGCACGTCCATGTGGCTCACAGGACACCCCTACGGTGAGTCGGGCGGGGGCTTCTCCCCTCCCCAGGGAGATGGGGTGGGGATAGGACCGGGTGGGAGGTCGCTGGACGCAGGTCGGCCTCGGAGCGGGCAGCTGCCTGCCCAGGGCTGGGGGCTTGGGCCGGGCGTCCTCTGTGCGCCACGCTTCCACTCCCTCTGTCCACCCTCTGTGCACCCGTGTAGGGTGTGTGTCCGGCGGGAGTGTCTCTGCAGGCCGCACCCAGCCAACACCTCTACCTCTGTCCCCGTGGCTTCCCCCAGAGGCCCCAAGAGGTCCAGGGACCCCGGGGGACGGTGTCAAGGCTTGGGGCTTCCCTGGGATGAACAGTCTGGGGTTGCTCAGCGCTGACCAGGCCTTGGTTTCTCCTCCTAGGCCTGGGCCCTCCCTCGCTGCACCAGGGCATGGCCCCCGCGTTCCCGCCTGGCCTGGGGGGCTCCCTGCCATCAGCCTACCAATTTGTCCGGGACCCCCAGTCAGGCCAACTGGTGGTCATTCCCAGCGACCACCTGCCTCACTTTGGTAAGTGGGCCCCCGTGGCCAGCATGGGCCCAGATGGCCTTGTCCCGAGAGGTGGTCTCTAATATCAGGGGCCTTTTGGTGGGGGATCGGCAGCGGGCATGATGGAGTGCTTGGGGGGACACTGGCTGGGGGTCTGATGTCCACGGTTTCCACACGTGCTGAAGCCTCGGGGTCTTTGTGGCCTTGAACGCTTACCCCGAAGCCCCATCGGGGAGCCAGAGCCTGGCAGCCCTGGGCGCGGCTTGGACCCCCTCCCCGGCACCCCC
>NW_007062116.1:11076-15213 GCF_000164805.1 Carlito syrichta
CTGGTGGTGAGTCGGGGAGGACGAGGTGGACAGGCCGACCCGTAGAAGCTCCGGTTCCGGGCTTGGGGAAAAAGTGGCAGAGGGGTGGGCGGGTGGTCACGGGGGCTTCCTGGAGGAGGCCGCGCTGGAACAGAGACCCAAAGGAGTCAGCCATGAGGAGCCCCCCAGGCAGAGAGAACAGCGCGCAGAGGCCCCGGGGTGGATGGAGCCTGACGGGGTGTGGGGAGCCCTGGGGAAGCCAAAGCAGAGAGGAAGCCTGTGGTCTGGGGGAGTTTGGATTGGACTCCGAAGGGGTCCAGGTGGGCTCCCAATGTGGCCCAAACCCAGCCCGGCCCTGCCTTCTAGGAGGAGGTCTGGCTGGCATTGCCCGAGTTGCCTGGTCCCATAAGATGGGGGACAGGAGGGTTCCCCACGTGTGGCTGGATTCTGAAAGCCCACAGTCCTCCTGCCTCCTCGAAGGTGTTCTGGGATGTCCCTTGCTTGGCCTTGCCACTTCCCTCGTGCAGTGGCCGCTCTGGAGAGGACAGCCCAGGCGGCTCTCGCAGCCGCTCTTAGTTCTGAGCCCCGGGTCTGAATCTTAGCCCTGCTGGGCCTGGCTGTGTGCCCTTGGGCAAGTGCCTTCACCTCTCTGGGCTTCAAGTTTACGCCTCCAAGAAACAGATGCTAGTCTCCCAGTGCTGGGCATACTGACTGCCTGGTCTTGCGGCTTTGGCTGTCACGGAGCCAGTGGCCTCCCAGTTCCTCATCCAGGCTCCTCCTGTCCCCTTCGGAGGGCTTTGAGACCCAGCACGGACAATGCAGTCAAGTGCTTGTCAGGGAGTGAGCACCCCGTGAAGGCAGCTACCCTAATGCCGTCAAGAGGCTGGGGCGGCCCCTTCCTCTTCAGGGGCCTCATGGCTCCATAGGCCACCCATCCCCGACCGTGAGGGTCCCTGTGGGGGGATGGAGGTCTCCCATCGGCCCTGGTCCAAGGGGACCCGCAGGGGTGTCCCCCGCCCCCCCGCAGTTCTGTGGGGAATGCCACCCCTGTGACACGCACAGCAGGACGGGAAGGGGCCGGCGGCCTGGACCTGGGCCCAACTGGGGTTCTCCCTGGGCTGGGGCCCCCGGGCCGGGGCGGGGCCGGGGGCGGCTCCTGCCACCCTGACCCCGCCCTCCGGCCGGTCTCCAGCAGGAGCGCCTGAAGGCCCAAGAGCACCGGGTGGAGCTGGAGGAGAAAGTGGGCAAGCGGGGCCTGGAGGCCGCGAGCAAGGCCAGCCTGACCGCGGCGGGCCCCGGGCTGCTGTCCCGGAAGCCCCCCGGGCCCACAGGCAGCTACGGCAAGGCTGTGAGCCCGCCGCTGTCTCCCCGTGCATCCCCCGTGGCGGCCTTGAAGGCCAAGGTCATCCAGAAGCTGGAGGACGTGGTCAAGCCGCCCGCGTACGCCTACCCCGCCACCCCCAGCTCCCACCCCAGCAGCCCGCCGCCCGCCTCACCCCCACCCACGCCCGGCCTCACCCGCAAGGAGGAGGCGCCCGAGAACGTGGTGGAGAAGAAGGACCTGGAGCTGGAGAAGGAAGCCCCCAGCCCCTTCCAGGCCCTGTTCTCAGGTAGGACGCCAGCCCCGCCTCACGCTGGTCGTTCGCGTGCTCGCTCGTCCACTCGTTCTGTCTCTGCTGAGCACCTGCTGCATACCGGGCCCAGGCCCGATCCCGGAATGGATGCAGAAGCGAGCACCGGACTCGCTTGTCCAAGATGCAGCCTCTTCCCAGGCCCTCCTCAGCGTCGTGGCCGGGGAAGTGGGTGCCATGGTTGAGCCGGGGCGTTCTGAGCGTGAAGCTGGGCCAGCCCTGCGAGGTACTCAGCACACAGTTGGCACTGGGTGCTCAGCTTAGTACTGACAGCGCAGAGACGCCCACCCTGGGCAGCGATCCCCCCACCCCAGGTGCTGCGGTCCTGTGGGCTCTTGCCGTGCCCCGTGTCAGCGGGGACCTGCGGCAGGTGGCTCTGGTGGCTGGGACTTGCACCCTGCCTCCCCGGGGCCTGTGAGGAGTGTGAACTCGCACCTGGGAGGACTCGGGTTCCTGCTCGGATCCCGGCACAGTGCTGTGTGAGCTCAGCCAGTGACTGCCCCTCTCTGGGGAGACTTGGCCCGAGGCTCGTGCCAGTGGCCAAGCCCGAGCCTGGCTGCGGGGGTGCTGTACCCTTCTCTGGGGTTCTCTCGAGACTCATGGCCCACCTGGCTCTGTGAGGGCTCTAGGAAAGGGGCGGAGTTGGCTGTACACAGCCCTTGCTTTCTGGGAGAGGACACTCGGGACAGAGCCCCGTGTCACCCTCAGTTTTCCTTTTTTTTTGAGTTGGGGTCTCACTCTGTCGTCTAGGCTGGAGTGCAGCAGCACGCTCCCGGCCACTGCAGCCTCGACCTGCTGGGCTCCGGTGATCCTTCCGCCTTTCCTTTTTTCTTGAGTTGGAGTCTCACTCTGTTGCTCAGACTGGAGTGCAGTGGCCGCTCCCAGCCACCGCAGCGTCGACCTGCTGGGCCCCAGCGATCCTTCCGCCTCAGCCTTCCGAGTAGCCAGAACTACGGGCGCACACTCCCACGTCTGGCTGATTTTTGATTTATTGTAAAGACGAGGGCTCACCAAGTTGCCCGAGAGGGTCTCGAACCCGCTGGCTCAGGCGGTCCACTCGCCTCGGCCTCCCAAAGACTGGGATTACAGACTGAGCCACCAAGCCCGGCTAAGGTCATTTCTTTGTAGACCTCATCGAGCATTTGTTTGTGGCCCAGCCTTGTGCTGGGTACTTGGATGTGGGTGGAGAGAGAGAGACCACACAAACCTGGGGCCAAGATGGTGGCTGATGTTCTCTGCATGGCCCAGGCAGGCAGACGGGCCCTGGGCCTTCTCAGATCCCGCTGGGAAGGTCCCGGCCCTGCCGCTGGTCAGGCAGAGGGTGTCTGTCGTGGGTGGCCAGCAGGTGCCGGTGGGGACGTGGGGGTATTCGCCCCTGGGGCCCCCACACTGACCCCCGTGTCCTTGGCAGACATCCCACCCAGGTACCCGTTCCAAGCCCTGCCACCACACTACGGGAGGTCCTACCCGTTCCTGCTGCAGCCCGCGGCGGCTGCCGACGCTGACGGTCTGGCCCCCGACGTGCCGCTCCCGGCGGATGGGCCCGAGCGCCTGGCGCTCTCCCCCGAGGACAAGCCCCTCCGCCTGTCCCCCTCCAAGATGCCCGAGCCGCTGCAGGAAGGCCCAGAGGAGGAGCCGCTGGCCGAGCGGGAGGTGAAGGCGGAGGTGGAGGACATGGACGAGGGCCCCGCAGAGCTGCCGCCCCTGGAGTCGCCCCGGGCCCTGCCTGCGGTGGAAGCCATGGCTGCCCCCAGCCCTGCCGGCAGCTGCGGAGAAGCCCTGCTGGAGGCCCAGGCGCTGGGTGCCCCCGGGCAGGGGTGCACGGAGCCCCCCGAGTGCCCAGACTTTGTGGAGGGGGCCGAGGCGCGGGAGGACTCACCGGGCCGGACAGAACCGTGCGTGGCCGTCCTGGACCTTGGGGGGCGGCCGACGCCCGAGGCGCTGGTGGAGGCCAAGGAGGAGCCCGTGGAGGTGCCCGTGGCAGAGGTGGTGCCCGAGGAGGGCCTAGCCCAGGCGGCCCCGAGCGAGCCCCGGCCCAGCCTGGAGTTGTCTGACTGTGAGGTGCCCCCCGCCGAGGGCCAGTGCTCAAGCCTGGAGCCCCAGGAGGCCACACCCGTGCCCGGCGACCCCTGCTACCTGGACGAGGCGGGCTCCGACCAGTTCCTGCCTGGCCTGGAGGACCCTCTGGCCGGCATGAACGCCCTGGCAGCGGCCGCGGAGCTGCCCCAGGCCAGGCCTCTGCCCTCCCCGGGCGCGGGGGCCCCGGCCTCGGAGAAACTGGAGGCGGCTCCGAGCCTGGCCCTGGAGCAGAGCTTCCTGCACGGCATCACCCTGCTGAGTGAGATCGCAGAGCTGGAGCTTGAGAGGAGGAGCCAGGAGGTGGGAGGTGAGTCCGGCAGAGAGTGTTTTCCAGAAGCTGAGAAACAATCGTTTGGTTTCTTTTTTGGGTTGGAGTCTCACTCTGTTGCCCAGACTGGAGTGCAGTGGCCGCTCCCGGCCATCGCAGCCTCGACCTGCTGGGCTCCGG
>NW_007062116.1:15306-19272 GCF_000164805.1 Carlito syrichta
CTGCCCAGGCGGGTCTCGAACCTGTGGGCTCAGGCAATCCACTCACCTCAGCCTCCCAAAGGCGCGGGATTACAGGCTGAGCCACCGAGCCTGGCTGTTTGGTTTCTTTTTTAAAGACGGGATCTTGCCGTGTTGCCCAGGCTGGTCTTTAGCTCCCGGGCTCAAGCAGTCCTCCCCTCTTGGCCTCTTGAGGAGCTGAGATGACAGGTGTGCACCACCAGGTCTGGCTTGGATTTTTTTTAAGAACATTTTAAATAAGACTTTTCCATTTCGACAACTCCCAGAAGATGGTTTACTCATGTTTATCTTTAAAAAACGGTGGTAAGATGCACATAACAAAATGTACCATTCTGACCCTTTTTAAGCTTCCAGGTGAGTCGTGTTAAGTACACTCATAGTTGTGCAACCAGCCTGTGGGTTTCCTGGTGGTGAAATTTCTCCTTACTCTATCAATGGCGTGTTTTATATTAGGATTTTGGGGCTTGCCAGGGACAGAAACTCTCACTAAACTGGCTCAGAAGAGGGCAGGGGGTAATTAATTGGCCCTTGGAACCCAAGTCCTGCAGTCATGAGGGAATTTTGAGTATGGCAGGATCTAGGTGCTCGCACCCAGCCAGCAGGAGTTTCTTGTTTCTTACATACCCCGTTTCCCCATCTCTCTTTCTCTGCCCCGTCTTCCTCTGCTCCGCTCCCCGTTCTACTTTTCGCCCTGTGGGCCTCATTCAAGACAGGCCCGCTGTCCTCAGGGGGCGCTCCCAAACATGCCTTCCAGGTCCAGGCCCACTCAGCCCAGCAGCCTCGTGAAAGAGGCCCCCTCTTTCTTGGGCGCTACGGCAGAAAGGCTGAGATTCACTCTCATCAGCTGACTGGGGGTCCGCAACCGACCCTTTGGCCAGGGAGAGGGCTGGACTGACCGCGCCCTCCTTCCATGAGGGGGGAGTGTGTTGCCTCAGGTATAGGGAGGGGTGGTCCTCGGAGAACGGTTTGGCCCCAGGGGCAGCGGATTCCTGGCCAGGCACAGAACCACCGTCAGCACAGAACTCTGGGCCCTGATTGCTCAGAGGAGGGGCCCAGGCAACAGCTGTTGAAGAGATGATAATGTCCCTGCTGGTGTTGTGGTAGATTTCCTCTAGAACTTTCTCTACACACACAGACGTGTGTTTACTTGTAAAATTAAGGTCCTCTGGTAAATAGCGTTCTGTCCCTTTTCTCTTAATATGTGTGTTGTAAATATATTTTAAAAAAAACTGTGGCTTTTTTTTTTTTTTTTTAAACCATTTTTTTAAAGGACTGCCCGGTTTTCGGCCCAGTGGTGGCCCTGGCCTTCGGTGACGCAATCCCAGAATTGTCAGGCACTTTTGTTTGCCTTAAACACTTTCCCTTTCTGGGTGTTGCAAACAGTGTGATGGTTATCCTTGAGGAAGAATCTTTGTCCAAATCTCTGATTTTCCTCGGATTATATTCCCAGAGGTAGAATCGTTGGGTCACAACAAGGCCACGTTTTTCGGGCTTTTGGATAGTCATGGTCAAACGGCTCCCAAGGCAGGGACGCTCCCATTGGCCTGTGAGAGTCGCCCCTTCCCCATTGGGGGTATGTTTTGTTTGCTGTTGTCCTAAGGTTCACTGTTTATTTCCCCCCTTGAAACAGTTTAGTAGAAAACATTTTTTTTTCTTGCCCCCAAGAGAACATGAAAGTCGCTTTGATCCTCCCACCTGGTGGTGGGTTTTAATGGGGGCTGAAGAGGGGCCGAGGCCAGGGAGCAGCCACAGCCTGGGGTTGCCCAGCTTGGGGGGCTGCGACCCACCTTTGTCCCTTTCCCTGGGTGCCCACAGCCTGTCCCGGGTGGGCTTCGGTGCAGATGTGGCTCCTGATTGCAGCGTTGCTGCGGGCCTCTGGGTTGCCTCTGAGGTGGGAAAACCACAGGCTGGGGTGTTCCTTTGCTGGGGAGGTCAGAACAAGTTGCCAGAGACCGGGCGGCTTACACAGGAGGCCCCAAGGTGGGAGTTCTGAGCTGAGGCTGTCGGCAGGGATGGTCCCTTCTGAGGCTGTGAGAGGGGTCAGCGCCAGGCCTTTCTCCTTGGCCTGCGACTGACCACCTTCTTCCTCTGTCTCTTCGCATCATCTTCCCTCCCCGTGTCTCTGTCTCCAGATCTCCCCTTCTTCTAAGGACACCAACCATGTTGGATCAGGGCCCACATGATGGCTGTAACTCGATCACCTCTGCAAAGACCCTGTCTCCAAATAAGGCTGCGTTCTGAGGTTCAGGGGTTAGGACTGGGACATACCCAGTGGTGGGGGCGCAATGGAGCCCATCGCGGCTGGCGTAGAGGTCACTCGGGCGTCCCCCGTGTGTCTGCGGAGAGCTTCAGCAAGACGGGTTTGCTGGGGGGTGCAGGAGGTGATGAAGCCATGCCCCGGCCTCACCTGACACCTGGATGACCTTGAAGGGGTCAGGGTGATGTCGAGGCCCTGGGGTGGGCCCGAGGAGTTCGGTCTGATACCGAGGCTTGGGCGCTGATAGGATTTTGCAGCTTTGTGGCCTCAGTTTCCCTGAGGCCAAGGGAACCAGGGAGTCTCGACTAGGACAGTGCGTAGTGGGAAGTGCTACTGACATCTAGCGGGTGAAGGCGGGGGCGCCGCCAGACGGCCTGCGGGGAAGGCGGGGCAGGATGGCAGGGGAGCCCTGCGCTGCATGGGTCCGGATGTCTGTCTCCTGGGGCTTTGTGCTTGATGACAGGGAGCATGCTTTTTTTCCATCAAGTACGTGGGGGACATTCGTAAAAGCGGATCGTATTTTAGATGACAAAGAAAATGGCAATGAATTAAAACAGAGCTCCTTGTAATTTGGGAGAGACCGATACAGAGTCTCGTTTAGGTGGATGGAGCAGCCTTTCTGGAGGGCGGCGGGAATGTTCGTTGGGGAGGTGACTGTACGCACCTGGCCACATCTGTCACACGGGTGGGATTTCCTGACACGTGTCCCAGCCGTGTACCAGGAAAATTGGAAACAACCCAGATGCCATCCATGGGGGATAAATAATGGAGGATGAATTAAAACTCATCAATGCAAGAGAACTTTGGGCTGCTTCTTCTTGTTAGGGCTGGCCATACTGCCAATATTCTGGTGTTTCTGACCTCCAGAAATGGCCATTTTTATGAGGTTCAAGCTGATAAGAATGAGGCAGATCTGTTTGGGATGTGCTAACGTGAAAAGATGTTAAGCAGAAAAAGCAAAGTGTGATGTGGCATGTGTTGAAGGATATAATTCATATATAGATATATATTCTGTGGATTTCTTAGAGACAGAGTTTCTGTGTTGCCCAAGCTGATCTCGAACTCCTGGTTTCCTTTCTTTTTTGCGTGTGTGTTGGAGTCTCACTCCATTGCCCAGGCTGGAGTGCCATGGCACACTCACAGCCACCCCAGCGTCGACCTGCTGGGCTCAGGCGATCCTTCTGCCTCAGCCTTCCAAGTAGCCGGAACTACAGGGATATGCTACTGCACCCAGCTAATTTTTTAATTTATTGTAGAGATGAGATCTCGCCAAGTTGCCCGGGCTGGTCTCGAACCCATGGGCTCAGGCAGTCCACTTGCCTCGGCCTCCCAAAGTGCTGGGATTATAGGCAGAGCCACCGGCCCGGCCCTAGTTTCAAACAATCCTTCTGCCTTGGCCTCCCAAAGTGTTGGAATTATGGGCCCAGACTATTTTAATACTTACAAAGGATGCCCACGTATGTGTGTCTGAATATTCATAAACCTTTCTAGAACCATCTACTGGAAACTGCATCAAGAGTGCTCCCCCACCCCCCACTAGGACGGACCTCTGTGGTGGGGAAGTCTTTTGTTTCTTCATACACCTTTCTGTTTGGTTTGTGTGGTGTTTTTGTTTGTTTGTTTTTTGTTTTGAGTTGGAGTCTCACTCGGTCGCCCAGACTGGAGTGCAGTGGCCACTCCTGGCCACCGCA
>NW_007062116.1:19958-29081 GCF_000164805.1 Carlito syrichta
TTTTTTTTTTTTTTTTTTACTTTTTTGTAGAGACAGGGTCTTACTACATTGCCCAGGCTGGTTGCTAACTCCTAGACTCAGGGCAGTTCTCCTGCCTTGGCCTCCCAAAGTGTTGGGATGACAGGCATGAGACACTGTGCCCGGCCTGATTTGTGTTTTTTATCCTGAGGGTCCTTCTCACCAAGTTTTAAGTGCAGAAAAGCAGAAAGAGCCTGCTGGCCTTTGGGGACTCCCTGGAAGTCATTCTGTGCCCAGCAGATACTAAACACAGCATGTCCTCACCTGGTCTTTTCTACAGATGCTTGGTTTCCTGCATCTGGGAAAGGCCTTGGTGCAAGCAGCACCTGTGGAGCCAGATGGCCTGGGGCCTGCGCTCGCTCTGGGCCTCAGTGTCTGACCTGCCTAGGCTGATTGGGGGGTGGCGGTGGTGCCTGTGTCGTGCTCACCCATCACCTGCTGCCTGCCTGCAGGTGTGGAGCGGGGCACGGCGGTGCGGCCCTCGCTGGAGAGCCTGCTGGTGGCCGGCAGCCACATGCTGAAGGAGGTGCTAGACGGCCCCTTCGTGGACCCGCTCAAGAACCTGCGGCTTCCACGGGAGCTGAACCCCAACAAGAAGTACAGCTGGATGCAGAAGAAAGAGGAGAGGGTGAGTGCATCTGGGTGTCTTCCTGTGGCCCCTGGGTGGGGCCGGGTCCCCTTCACAGAGGTGCCAGCCTGTCTGAGCTGTAGCTGACTTTGCTTCAGATAGGCCTGAGCTGCATTCAGCTTCCTCCGCTACCCTGTGTGGTCCTGGACAAGTTGTTTCCCCCCTTGGAGCCTCGATTTACCCATATGCTAGCATGTAAGGCCTGTCACTTGCACGGCAGCATGGCAGATCAGGAGAGCAATCTAGGAGGCTCTGCCCTCTGCTGCCGTGGGGCTCCCGGCAGCGGCGTCCCTCGCCAAGCCTCTGTTCATAAATGATGACACGATGGCCCTGACCGAGCAGGTGTTCACATGTCCTCCTAATTCGGTGTTGACATGGGCCCAAAGTTGGTGCATGGTCCCCAACGTACCAGGAGGCCGAGGCCACAGGGAGGAGGTGCTGGGACTGGAGCCCTGGTTCTCCTGTGGTCTTGCCATCTCCCCCCGCCCCTTTGTTTTGAGTTGGAGACTCGCTCCGTCGCCCGGGCTGGAGTGCAGTGGCACAATCATGGCTGCTTCAGCCTCGACCTCCTGGGCTCAGGCGATTCTTGTGCCTCGGCCTCTCGAGTAGCTGGGACTGCAAGCGTGCACTGCCCGGCTAACTTTTAGATTTTTTTCTAGAGATGAAGCCTCGGTATGTTGCCCAGGCTGGTCTCGAACTCCCGGCCTCAAGGCACCCTGCCACCTCGGCCTCCCAAAGTGCTGGGATTACGGGCGTGAGCCACTGTGCCCACCCATCCCTGTGTTCCAGGGTGCCAGGGCAGGCGGAGGGCTGCGGTATCCTCACCCCCTCTTCTCCTGGCGCCCCTCCAGATGTACGCCATGAAGTCCTCCCTGGAGGACATGGACGCCCTGGAGCTGGACTTCCGGATGCGGCTGGCAGAGGTCCAGCGCCAGTACAAGGAGAAGCAGCGCGAACTGGTGAAGCTGCAGCGGCGCCGGGACTCCGAGTGAGTGTGCCCCACCCGGCCCCTGCAGGCCCCTCAGCGCCGTCCCTGGCCGTGGCAGCCTCAGAGGTGTGCGTGGACCCGAGTGCTGTGTGTGCGGCGTCCGCCCTTCTCCGCGCCCGCCCACCCCAGCTTCACAGCCAAGCGTGTGATTCTCTTTAAGGGACAGGCGCGAGGAACCCCATAGAAGCTTGGCACGCAGAGGCCCTGGCAGGCCGCGGAAACGGACCCACGCCCCGAGCGCCCTGTCGCCCCCCCGCAAGAGAGGGAAGAGCCGCAACCATAGCGGAAAGTAAGGCTGGCCCCTCGGTGGGTCGGGGACTGGCCCAGCGCTCGGAGGGGAGGCGCCCGGGCCCCACGCGGTGCCTGCTTCTGGGTGCTGGGCGCCTCGAGTCCCTCAGGCTCCGACCCTCGCGGAGCGGTGGCTCTCGGGAGCACGTGCGCGCTGCCGGGCCAGAAGGTCGAGAGCCAGTGCCGAGCTGGGAAGACGACTTCAGCCAGGTCTCCCCGTGGCCTAACCCCCGCGCCTCGCCACCCTGCCACGCGCCTGCTTCCTCACAGCTAGGGATGAATCCTGCTCCCCTCTGGGGCCTCCTTCCGCGGAGGGCCCCGCTGAGCTGCCCACCCTGCTGGGATGGGCCCCGGCTGCGGCTGTCGCTTGGTTCCCTCTGTGCGGAGCTGCTGGCTCACCCCGCCTGAGACCAAGGCTGCTCCCTGCAGCCAGGGCTGGCACTGGGGGTGGTGCCTCTGGAGGTTTTCTCGGACGCTGGCTGGAGTGAGCCTTCCTGCCAGGGCCGGACGTGCATAGAGACGCTTCCGTCTTCCTTGGTGTCTCATAAAGCCGAGAGAGGAAAGGGCCTGGAGTTCTCAGCCAGGGCGTGAGGGCGGGGTGCACGCCAAGTGGCCCAAGGTGTGGTCTGAGGAAAGCAAAGGGAGCCTCGGGGTCTTCAGAGGGCACCGGAGAGGCAGTGGGACGACCACAGGTCCTACAGGAGAAACGGCCCAAGGAGCCCCACGTCCTGACTGAAGAGAAGATGGAGAGAGGAAGAACTGCTTCATCACCAGACGCAGGAGGGCAGGGGAGAGGCCCCTGGAGAACATGCGAGAGGCTCGGGCCAGCAGTGGCACAGGCCCGGTGGTCAGGGTGCAGGCCCGTGGCGGTCGAACATCCTAGCTCCACACTTAGTGACCTTGGACAGGTGTCAGCTTTTCTAAGCCTCAGTTTTCTCATCTGTAAAAAACCAGCACGTGAGCATGAAGCTTTTGTGGCTAAGGTACAGAGATATAAAGCACTAACACAGCGTTGGACACACGGGAAGTGCCAAGTAAAGATGGGCTGCTTTGATCATTATCTGTGAAGCTTCGGTGTAAGACAGCGAGGCAGAGCCTGAGTCCGGCCCACGTCCCTGCTCCTTACCCCAAGGATCCAGAGGCCAGTGATGGCTCCTTCTTCGTACAAACTCTCTCTCTGAATCCCCCCTCCCACCCTGGTGCGTTTCCTTGGCGTTCCTAACCCTTGTTCTTGGCATGTTTTGGTAGAGAAGTATCTGACTGTGCAGAGGTGTGTGTGTGTGTGTACATGTGAAAGCACATAGGAGAGAAAGAGGCCCGCGCAGAATGCTGAGTTAAGTCTTGATTCTTCTTTCGCATAAATCCCTCGTTCTGCCTCATTGACACCTAACCCAGAATTCCAGTTTTACGCTCTCATCTCCCCACACCGGTGGGTCACTCTGGCATCACTGTTGGCGCTTCAGCATCCAGAGCCCAACCCTTCGGAGCCACGAGGGTGGCCCCCTCACCCTCCAGCGCTGGTGGCCAGGATGCTGACCGGTGGTGTCTCTGGTTTCAGGCTGAGCAGCAAGTCCTTACTGACATCAGAGGACTACGAGCTTGGAGCCGGGATGAGGAAGAGACACAAGGGGCCAGAGGAGGATCACGATGCCCTCACTGGAATGGGGAAAGCCAGAGGGAGGAACCAGACTTGGGAGGAACACGAAGCCTCGTCCGACTTCCTGAGTCAGGTCAGTAACCCAGCCTTCCTGAGGTGGAGGGTGTGCCGGAGTTCGCACTCCCTCTGCCAGCCCCGTTCCTGTCCAGAAGCCGTGGCAATGGTGGCCTCAGTGCCGGGACCACTTACGTCCAGTCCTCCTCATTGTACAGAGGGGGACATTAAGGCCTAGAGGAGGTCAAGGACTTATCAAAGTGACAAGACCTCTGAGGCGGAGCCACAACTGAAAGCTCTTTTCTTTGCATGCTCCGTGACCCTTTGCTGAAGCCAAGCAGGGAGACTGCAAGTTCTTAACAAAGTAATGCAATTATTCTGTTGTTTAACAGTATAATTATTTAATGAGCAGCTTCACCATTTTGTAGTTCTAAGAAACAAGGGCTTGATGCCATTGTAATTTCCTCTGAACTCTCCAGGGGTAATGAGGTGAGAGCCAGCTCCTTGATTTTTCTTATTTCTGCAGAGCATTGAAATCATCCCTTTGAGGCCCTTGTCTGTAAACACGCATGTGCCTTGCCACCCCTCCTCATAAAGCCCTGTGTGAAGGGGTGTTTGGGTTGATTTGGCCATCAGAAGGGCATACTCATGCAAAAAGTCTGGGTCCAGGAGCATAAAGGTAGCCAGTTTGTGCAGCAGGACCATTATACTCTCAAGTTGTGGTGAGGGATGTTTTTGTGGCTTAAATGACACCGTCCCAACTTTCTTCCTTATGAAATGCTACCTGATTAAAGAAAAAGGAGATAAAATGTTCAAACGTGGGGGCATTCGTGGCTTTGAAACTGCACGTTTCACTCCAGCAAACGACTACAGTTGACGATAGACATGCAAGCAGGAATTTAATCTGTGAAATCTCTAATCGTTCTTTCTGCTTCAGGCATCCAAGGAACACGCGAGGCATTTTCTTGGCAGCTTCGGCCCATTTAGTTGGACGGGCTGTTTAGACTGCAGCCGTCTTTGTCAGCTGCCGTAGGTGGTTGAGATAAGCAGATCAGCCATGCTTCGATCTGGGTTTTTGATCTTGATTCCCTTCCTCCTCCCTTAATCCGGCTGCCTTCTCCAGGCCATCATCGGCAGCTCCTCTTGTTTTAAGTGCTTTCTTGGGAGGCACCCGGTCGTGCCACCCAAGGCCAGAGTGGAAATGCCGGTGCCAGCGATACGTGCACCGCAGTGACCAGCTCTTTCATAAGCGGTCGGTTACCTTGTGCCACGCACCGCGATGAGTGCTTTATGCGCCTCATCTCAGAACAACCCTGGGGTGCCAAGAGAAGCGTGCCATTTTACGGAGAGTAAGAATTGAGGCTAAGAGGAGAGAAGCAGCTCGCCAGAAGTCACGGAGGCAGGGAGAAGGACTGGAGCCCGGGCTGGTCAGAGCATGTGCACTGAAACCCACCATCTGGTTGTGCCACGTGTCTTAACCCATGACCCGACTTCCCTCTCCAGCTAAAGATTAAGAAGAAGATGGCCAGCGACCAGGAGCAGTTGGCAAGCAAGCTAGACAAGGCCCTGTCCCTCACAAAGCAGGACAAGTTGAAGTCGCCCTTCAAGTTCTCGGACAGTTCTGGGGGGAAGTCCAAAACTAGCGGGGGCTGTGGCAGGTACTTGACTCCTTATGACACCCTGCTGGGCAAGGACAGGAAGGCGCTGGCCAAGGGCCTCGGCCTGTCTCTGAAACCCCCCAGAGAAGGTAAACACAAGAGGGCCACCACCGCCAGGAAGATGGAGGTGGGGTTCAAGGCCAGAGGCCAGCCCAAGTCGGCCCATTCCCCGTTCGCCTCGGAAGTGAGCAGCTACTCCTACAGTAAGTAGCCGACGCCGTGCCTCCTCCCGTCCCGCGTCTTTTCTCGTCTCTTTCCCTCCTTCACGTGCCTCTCTTTCCCTCTGAGAACGCGCCGAGGCCGCTTTGGACGTGGCGCGGCCCGGCCGGAAGTGGGCCCGTCCGAGGTGCACGTGGCCGTGATGGGCGGGTGCCCTGCCACGCGGGCGCCTGTGATTGGCGGGCGCTTGTGATTGGCGGGTGGGAGCGGATGTCCTCCCGCCCTCTGGTGCCCGCTTTTCCGCTCGCTGGACGGAAGCCGTCGGCACGGAGGACTCGCGCGCCATAGAGTTTGGGTTTGTTCGGCCTAGAGAGGTCTGGAGTGCGACTGCTCTTGCGAGTCGTAGAGTTGACCGACCCGCCCTGCCCTGCCCGCAGGAGGCTAGTGGTCCAGCGTGGACGCCGGCTGTGTGGAGGAGGGTTGGCGGAAACAACATGTGTGTTGCACGCGCTGTGCTGGGCTCTGCACGGAGAGCCTCACTGGCGTTACTTCGCTGTATCTGTGGCAGTCTTGCGAGCGGGTGCCCCTTAATCCTGAGGGTGCTGGCCAGAGAAGTGGAGGGGAGCGTGCGCTTGGGTGGGGAGAGTCGAGTCGGGGTCAAACCCAGTTATGTCCAGCCTACCTGCCAACTAGATTTTTTGTTTGCCATCATGGCTATGTTCCCCACCTCCCTTGTCCACTGGCTGCAGATGGCTGTTGAGCCCTTAAAATGGAGCAGCCAGTAGACTGAGGAATGGACTTTTCTGCTATTTAATAGAGACTGTGGGATTGGAGTGTCCTTGTCGTTTTCATGACTTTTTGTGGCCCAGAGCCTACTGCCTGGCAGGTAGTAGATGCTCGCTCAGTATTTGTAGATGGAGTACCTCATGCCCAGGTAGACAGGTTCTAAGCAGGTGACTGCTGCAGGAAGGCCGGGAGGGCTTCTTGAGTCTTGGCTTGGGGTCAGTGTCGCCACGTTTGTTCTGGGAGTCCTCAGACCCTGGTGGAGGTGGAAGGCTTTTGGATTGGCAACTATCTGGTTCTGTGTGTCTGGGGCCTTTGATTGGCTCTGGCTTCTTCATGGGGGGGTCGGGGGAGAGGTTTGAAAGTCACGTGCAAAAAATGAACATGTTTATGTGATACTAAAGAGTGTGTGTGTGTGTTTCATTTTAATTTCAGGGGCACGTGCAGGTTTGTTATGTGGGTATATTGTATGATGGTGTGGTTTGGGTTTCTGGTGAACTCGTCACCCAGGTAGTGTGCTTGGTACCCAATAGGTAGTTTTTAAACCGTCCCAAGTGTGTTTTCTACAGGAAAGGAAATAAACAGTGTTTACGGACTTGGAGTTAAAATAATCATCACCAGCTTCATGGGGCTGTTGGGAGCCTTAAGTGAGCTCATGTGGGCAAAAGCTGAATGTGGCACCTGGCACAGGATTCAACTGCTGGTGTTTTTAGGGGTGTGTGTTTTTCGTCTGCCCTGGGCTAGTGGGCCACTAGGAATGAGTCACGCAGCTGGTTTGTGCCTGGCATGCTGGGGGTGTAGGAGAGCACCATGACTTTGTGCCTCTCTGATTCTGACGGGTGTGCTCAGAAGAGCATCACCCAGTCCCCTGGCCAGTGTGTGGGCACAACTAGAGAGAGACGGTGTCAAAGACTTGTCTCTCCGAAGGGAAAGGGAGGGGCTTTCCTTTACTCTTTCAGTCTCTGCTCATTTTGGAGTAGTGAAGGAGGGTGGGGAGGTTGTAGCTGTTGGTCTTCCAAGGAGAAGGAGTTGTGACGGGCCTGGCTGGTTGCTGGAAGAATCCTTCACTCCTCCCACTTTTAGGCGCATTGGATGGGGTGGAGCTCGAGGTTGGAGACTAGCTTGATCCCTGAGGGTTTTGGGGTCTTTGAGCTGATGAGTCACTGCAGCAGGGGTGTGTTTGGGAATGTTCACGTTGTCAGCCGAGTCCGTAATGCCCACTGTCGGGGGCAGAGAAGCAGGCTGTCATGGAACAAGGAAGTCAGCGGGCCTGTCTCTAGCGGGATAGTGGCTGTGATATGCACCTGGCTCTGGAGAGCGCTGTGCTGTGTATTTTTTACGACCTGCTTGTCTGCAGTGCTAGGTCAGTGCAAGTACAGGGTCACAAAAGGGTGAGTATGCTCTGGATGGAGGTGGAAGTGGGAATGGTGCCCTCTTGCCTTTTCAGTTTGCGTTACTGGGATGGGTGGCATGCCCCGGGGGTGGGGAGGGGTTTCTTGTGGGAAGCCAAGTTGGCTGTCATCCCTGCCAGTGGCTCCAGCCTGGGGTGCAGCTTCGGGAGAGATGGTTGGACCCGAGAGACAGCTGTGGCTGGTGGGGGGGCAGGGGTGGGCAGCACAGTGGGACTTGACCCTGTTCTAGACTGAGTTCTGGGTGGAGTGGAAACCATAGGTGTGAGTGGAAGCAGCCAGAGGGCCTCTCCCCCACTCCGTGTGTGTGTGGTTTCTCTTGGACCTGGAGGTGGCAGGCGTGCCAGAGCTGCGGCTGTATTGGTTAATGTTCCTAGATTTGATGCAGATCAAGGGATTAGTCTTTGGCTGTGGGGCCCTTTCTTCCCCTCTTGTTCAACAGCCGCTATGAAACACAGGTCCAAATGGCGTGAGCACGTTGGGCAGGGGTTGGCGGGGCCAGGGCTGTGCCCACTTGATGACTCCCCTCCCCAAAGCTCCTCGGTCCTTTTCCCGGAGGTTTGAATCCTACACTCTTGGCCTCTACCATGAAGTTAGGCAGGAGACTTGTGGAAAGCCAGTGGTGGTGTGCTGGCCAGCTGACTCCGAGCCCCCTGTTGTTATATCATTTGCCAACTCCCATGGTGTAAATACTTTCACCGTGGCCTGTCTCAAGCCACCCTTGTGACACTGCCGAGCGGAGTGTTGGGAGGAGGTGTGCACAGTCGGCTCTCGGGACCCCTTCCCTTCTGGGTCTGGTCCCTCTGCGGTGGTCATTGTTTTTAGTCCCATGGGACAGGAGGGAACTGCCGGGGCAGTGACCACCATGACCAGAGGAGTCCTGAGCACGGGCGCCTCCTTCTTCCTGGTCCCCAGAGAAGCTGGAGTGACGGGTGGGAGACACTGGCAGGATCCAGCCCAGAAGGGGCCTGGGTTCAGCACTCGGAAGATGAGCCGTTCAGTGCCCGAGGCTGGGAGGTCTCCCTGGGAAAGGTGAGAGGCCCAGCCCGGGAGGGGAGCTCGTGGCAAAGGGCATGGCTTTCCCTGGACCAGTAGGCCTCTGCACCTGTGTTCTGGCACCTACCAGTGTATTCACCAAAAACAGTGAAGACGCCAGCCCCTCCCTTCCCTGGTGCTCCGTGACTTATTTTTATTAAAAACTACTTTGACTGCAGATACGGATTCAGAGGAGGATGAAGAGTTCCCGAAGGACGAGTGGTCGGCCCAAGGCCCCTCCGGCTCCAGGCTGACGTCTTCCATCCTCTGTGGCATGGTGGCAAAGAGCAGCAAGGCGGCCGGAGGCCCCAAGCTGACCAAGAGGGGCCTGGTGGCCCCCCGGACTCTGAAACCTAAGCCGGCCGCCAGCAGGAAGCAGCCGTTCTGTCTGCTGCTCCGAGAGGCCGAGGCCCGTTCCTCCTTCAGCGACTCCTCGGAGGACTCGTTTGACCAAGGTTACTAGCTTCACACACACAATACCTTCCGTGTTTCGAGCGAGCGAGTGC
>NW_007062116.1:29101-31281 GCF_000164805.1 Carlito syrichta
AGTGCGTGAGTGAGAGCGTGAGCGTGAGGATGGCGCCGGGCCGGCCTGCGTGGCCACGGAGGGCGGCATCTGGGTTCTTGGCAGCGTAGCCTGCTGTATCTGCCGATTATTTAAGTTTTGTTTTTCTTCGTACTGTATTATTGTGAGAATATCACCGGCTGGCTCCTTTGGAGCTCTGTATGGACTGGTTTTGAGTCTGCACCTCCCCCCGCCCCTTCCTCGCCCTCCTCCCCGCCCGAGCCCGGCCTCTCCGGCCGCCCAGACCAGTGCGGCCAGGCTCTTTGGTGCGGCCCGTGGAGGCTCCGAGGAACATTTTGTAAATGGAATTCTGTTGTGTGGGCGTGTGACTTGATGTTTGTACCGCGATTTTGGTAATGCCAAGCTTTATTAAACATATCGAGTTCATTTTTAACTAAACCCGTGTGCCTTGTCTCTCTTGCTGTGTCTTTACTAGATGTTAGGTGATTCTTTCCTCGTTTTGTTCCCCTCCCCTCCCCCCAGGAGTAGAGACGGGATAACGCAGCCTGCGCTTGCCTCTATTATTCAAATATCCCTGGTAGCTGTTGGCACTCATTTCATTTTCAGGTTCAAAGTCAAGTGCTCTCACCTCCAGCATCATCATTTTTTTAAGTTGCTTGTTTGTCTTTTGTTTTCCTAAAGCTCTGTTCTTACTCACCAGTGGTTAAAAAATGTCATTACAAACATTCGTCTTATAACACACGTTTCTGCTTTGAAGGGCATGTGGGCAGGGCAGGGTCAGGAGCGTTTGATGTCCTGGCTTTTGTCGGTGAAGTTGGAGGCGGCTTCGTTGCCATGTCGAGGGCCCGAGCCGGGGGGGGCTGTGTGGGAGAGGCCGGCCTGGTCCCAGGCCCCTGAGGACGTGCTGGCCCTGACTTTTCTAGTGTCAGATTGTCTTCGGGGTTAGAAATGTCTGAGCCCTCAGGCCCTTCAATCAGAAATGTTCAAAGAAGGGGCAGCAAGTGAATCCTTGCACGTCAGGGACAGCCCTGGCTTTAGGATTTTTCTCTCATTTTTTCTAACCCTGGTTTTAGGACTGGCTTCAGGGTGGATGCCCTCGAGAGCCAGGTCATGGGGTTCCCCCAAGGCCCTGGGTTGCAGCACCTGGGTGTCAGCTGCTCCCTGAGTACAAGGCCTGGGGGTGCCACGCAACCCCCTTGACTGGGCTTGGTCCAGGGACCAGAACACTGGCCCATTTTCCAGCCCTGCCCGCGAACTCCTGGCTACCCGCTCCCCGCCCAGACCCCCCCCCCCCAAATTGGCAGAGATGGATTTTGGGTTACCAGGAGATGGCATGAATGCAACCTGGGCTGAGAAGAGAGGCCACTGACTGACCAGGCGCCTCGTTTTCCAAGGCCTCCCCCTGCCCGGGTCTCCAAAGGACGAGTCGGGCTGGTGTTCCATTTCCCTCACCCTCCTTGACCTCCTGCCTCTCCCCGACCTCGGCTGGACCCCCGTAGCCCCTCCTCCACAGACCCTAAAGCCAGGGTTCCCGCCTCCAAGTTTTTGAGCCCTTCTGCTCCAGCCCAGACCCCACAGAGAAGCAGGCAGCCCCCCAGACCTCTCTGGAAGGGGCCACAGCCCCGAGCGGGCACTCAGAGCTGGGTGCCACGGCGCCAGCGGACAGAGTCCAGACAGGGGAGTGGGGGCGAGGGGAGGGGCCCAGGCTCCTCGGCTTCTCCCCCTCCCCTGCAAGCAGACCATTGATCAGGTCTCGAAAGGGATATTTGGGTAATAGGGCCTTACTGACCCTGGTACTAAACTATGTAATTGGCTTGGCTTTTCTGGTGTGTCTGCTTTCTCCCCCAGCAGCCTGACCATACCTTCACCCTTGACCCCTACCCATGACGCTTTGAATGTCTGTTTCGGTCTCTTGCATTTGCTCTCACGCTGCACTCTGGACGCAAAGCGAAGGCTGGGAGTAGGGCAGACGGCGCAGCGGGTCACTGAGCTTGGGTCCGAGCCTGGCTCGTTGCTCCGTAGGTAGGCACAACCCTTTTCTTTCTGTCCTCTGTACACCTCCCCTCCGCGGGGTCTGCCCCCACCGGGTCTGGCAGCAGCAGCTCGCTCTGGCGTTTACTGGGTTTTGGAAAACCCAACCAAGTCGCAACAGCCAACTCCATGTCTTGAGCTGAGATCTTTTTTTTTTTTTTTTTTTTAAA
>NW_007062116.1:31731-45883 GCF_000164805.1 Carlito syrichta
GCCCACCCCGGGGAGGCCTGACGTGGGGGACCCAGGCGCTGTTCAAAGTCTGCCTACACTTAGCCTGCTTTGCCGCTGTGGCCCACTGGGGCGGAGACAGAACCATGTGACGTCCGCAATGTGAATGGTCGCAAGTGTGCACTGCCTGCCTGCCCCCGCCTGCCCCGCTGGCCTCTCCAGCCTGCTCCATCCATCGCTCTGGGGCCAGCCTCCCTCCTCACCTCTTAACCGTCCTCCCCTCTCTCTCTCTGGCCCCCCACCCCCATGGACTCCAAGCCCATCACCATCACCGTCACCGTCTCCCTTTCCAGGGTGGCCCAGCAGAAATCTGGGCTCCCTCTGATACACGGGTAGACAGACGGAATCTCTGCCCTCATTGGCACCCTTGGGGCCGCCACTTGCGGCCACTAGTTGCACTTGAGCAAGCAGTGGTTTGGGGCGCTGGCAGGAGAATGTGGACTTGGCCCCCGTCCCTAGACTGCCCCCTGCCCCGGAGAGAGAGTATGGTGCCCTGCCTCTTCTACATTTTCTGTGTGTGTTTCTTTGAGAGACAGGGTCTCGCTCTGTGGCCCAGGTTGGAGTCAGTGGCACGATCCTAGCTCACTGCAGCCTTGAACTCTTGGGCAGCAGCAATTTTACTGCTTCCGCTTCTTGAGTAGCTGGGACTACAGGGGTGAGCCACTGTGCCCAGCTAATTTCTTAAAAATAACTTTTTGCAGCATTGGGGTCATGACGTGTTGCCCAGGCTGAGTGGCACCCTTGCCTCTTCTTGCTGGGTAGAGCCACCATCCAGCCTGCCAGGGCCACCTCCCTGCCCCCAGCACTCTGGCCTTTGAAGGAGATGGGTACCCTTGGGCACTGGCCCCTTGGTGGGTGCTTGGCTGTGGCATCTCAGGACAGTCAGCTCCCCGATGCCTCCCGCCTACCTGTCCTTGTCAAGAGTCAGCGTGGCCATCTCTTGGTCAATGTGCACCTCAAGACAGTCTGTCTTTTTGGTGAGGGGTTTGGTTCACGTGCAGGGACTATCACGATCCCCTGCTGTCTGCACCTGCCCTACTTTTGTTCTAAAAACCCGAGCTGGGCTCTGAGGGCTGCTGCCCTCAGGCTGGCAGGCCATTTGCTGGGAGAAGCAAATGTCTATTTACCAACCAGAGAGACAGGTGGGGCTTCTTTCTCACTCACTCTCTATTTTTTTTGTGTGTGGAAATTGGGGGTCTTGCTATGTTGCCCAGGCTGGTCTCAAACTCCTGGCCTCAAGTGATCCTCCCACCTCAGCTTCCTAAAGTGCTGGGATTACAGGTGTGAGTCACGGCGCCCTGCCTGGGGCTTCCTTAGCCTGCCAGTTATGAACGCGAGCCCTGCTGTACTGCTTGAATGCTTGGCCTTGTTGAGCCTGTGTCTCTGCTCCCTCTGGGCCTCTGTGAGTCAAGAGTAGCTCCAGCCGGAGCGCTCTGGCAGCAGGGATAGCACAAGTCCTCTCGGCAGGGCACGCAGGGTGACCTTGTTAAGTCTGCAAATCGTTCCTCCTGCAAGCGTGGGGTTCCCTTGGACCCTCTTTTAGCTGTGCTGGTGGACTGGAGAGGTCATCCCATGACACGGATGAGAAAACGAGGGCTTGGACAGGGCTGGACACTTGCCCTGGGCTCCCTAGCCTGGGGTGTCACTGAAGTTGGCTTTGGACTCCAGAACCCGGCTCAGGGCTTGAACCATGGGCATCCCCCACCCCCAGGAAAGAGACCCAACTCCACCTTCTGCCGCCAGCCCCCAGGCCTCAGCTGGCGAAGCTGCCGTGGGCCTCTGTGCCCAGAACCCCTAGCTTGGGTCCCGTGGGTCCTCTCCCTCGATCCTCCGCCTTCTCTGCCCTTCTCTTCTTCTGCCTCCATGTTGTGTGTCGGGGCGTGTGCGTGTGAGCCGTGGAGAGAGCTGTCTCCGGTCCTTGTCCGTGTGTCTGGCCCCTACCCCCAGCACAGGTGCATGTTGGTGCCCCCTCACAGAAGCCACCCCGACACCCAAGGCCGCGGCCTGCCTCTGGGCCGTCCGGGACTCCCGTGTCCTGAGCTCAGTCGGATGGGCCACTGGGCCCTCGGGGGGACTCGTGGGCTGGTTCCGGATCCACCCCCG
The DNA here is from genome assembly GCF_000164805.1 of Carlito syrichta. Taxonomy (NCBI): domain Eukaryota; kingdom Metazoa; phylum Chordata; class Mammalia; order Primates; family Tarsiidae; genus Carlito; species Carlito syrichta. Next base: position 33,853 of record NW_007062116.1, read on the forward strand.
CGGCCCCGTGGTGAGGACGGAGGGGCTAGGCTGGAGCCCACGGCCGCCCGGGCTGGGGGTGGTGGGGGGCGGTGTGCACCGAGGCCAAGGCGCTGACTCGCCCCCTGTTTTCTGCATGCCAGATGAGAGCTCCGAGGAGGAGGAGGACGAGGAGGAGGAGCTCGAGGAGAAGGCGGATGGGGCCGTCGGCGGCTACAGGCTGGGCGCCCGGGAACGGGCCCTGTCGCCTGGCCTGGAGGAGAGCGGGCTGGGCCTGCTGGCCCGCTTTGCTGCCAGTGCCCTCCCCAGCCCCACGGTGGGGCCGTCCCTGTCCGTGGTGCAGTTGGAGGCCAAGCAGAAGGCCCGGAAGAAGGAGGAGCGGCAGAGCCTGCTAGGTGAGTGGCGGCAGGTGGGCCGCTGGGGAGCGGACGCCACCGCCCCCTCCCACAGGTGAGGAAACGGAGACCCAGAGACAGGGAGGCGCTGCGCTGGGCCACGGGTGGAGCCCCTGCCCCACGGGCCAGCTCCATCTTGAGCAGGGGTGCTAACGACAGGAGGACCGGCCAGCCGTCTGCTCGGAGGGGTCTCCACGCCGTGCAAGAGCTGCTCCCTTCGCTGTCATGCTTCCGACAAACGTCATTCTGTGTTGGGCACTTGGGGCTGCCAGAGCTCAAGGGAGGCCCCTGACCCAGGCTGGGGCGTCCGTGGAAGCTCGCTGGATCGGCAACGCCTATTCTAGCCCGTAAAAGAGATGTGGGGTGCTGGCTGATGAACAGGTGCTGGGAAAAGGGACAGCCATGCAGAGGCAGGAGGGCGAGTTCAGGGCCACTTTCCACCTGTCTTTGCGGCTCTGCGTCTCTGATGCTATCCTTGTGTCAGGACTCTGCCTTCTTGGGATCCTCTCCTGGGCCTACTGCGTTTTCATGGGGTCGAGCGTCCTCCTGTGAACGTAGTGCCCTGCAGTTGGGGGTAGTGTTTGAGATGGAGATGGTTCTGCCTCCGTCTAGGCTGTGAGCTCTCCTGGCCTCAGTAATACCTGGTGTCTTTTTCTGAGCCAGAGGGGTAGGCACGAGACCCTCCTGTGCGGGGCTAGGATAGGGAGATGGGCCCTGTGATCTCACCCTGCTGGCCCCAGAGGTCCCTCCAGCTGCCCCTGGCTTCATATGCACCCCGTGCCCAACCTCTGCTGTCTCCCAGAGTCCCATTTCTGGAACCTGCACCAGGCTGCAGGCCCTGGCCCTGCCTTCTCCCTCCTCCCTCTCGGTCCCTCTCGCCTCCACACCCTGCCGTTGCTCCCTGGGCTTGAGGCCCGGTTCCCCTGACAGAGGCACCGGTCTCCCCACAAGGCTACCTGTTCTCAGGTCTTCTTCACACAGAAGCAGCTAGAGGGCTTTCCTTTGGAGTGCAGGCTTGACTGGGCCACTCCTGCCCAGAACCTCGAAATGGCTTTGCATTACCTTCTGGTCTACTGACCAGACTCTGACTGCTTGGACAGCAGCATCCTGTCCACATCCCCTTTCCAGCTCCTAAATGCGCCAGTCATACTGGTGCCTTCAGGCTTTTGCACCGGCTATTCCTGCAGCCCCAAACATCTATTTCATCTGAATCGTTAAACGTGTTGGCGTATGGTTCAAATCATTCATTCCCTTATTATACTTTTAATATCTGAAGGGTCTGTAGTGATGTTTCCTTTTTCTTCGCTGATACAGATCATCTGTTTCTTCTCACTATGTTTCTTGATCAGTCTGGCTAGAGGTGATCCATTTCATTGATTTCTGTCCCTTGTTTTTTCCTTCCTTCTGTTTACTTTGGGTATACAGGCATGGCTTGGAGATATTGATGGTTTATTTCCAAACCATAAAGCAAATATTGCAATAAAACGAGTCACACGAATCTTTTGGTTTCCCAGTGCATATAAAAGCTATGTTTTACACTATCCTGTGGTCTATTAATATGCAGTAGCATTCTGTCTAAAAAACAATGTGCATGCTTTAATTTAAAAATAGTTTATTGCTGAAAATGTTAACAGTCCTCTGCATGGGTGGGCCCTGATCTTTTTGCTGGTGGAGACTCCTGCCTTGATGTGGATGGCTGCTGACAGACCAGGCTGGGGCTTGCTGAAGACTGGGGTGACTGTGGCACTTTCTTAAATAAGACAACGATGAAGTTTGCTGCATTGGTTGACTCTTCTTTTCATGGAAGTTCTTTATAGCATGTAATGCTGTTTGAGAACCTTTTTCTCACAGTAGAACTTCTTTCAAAATTGGAGTCAATCCTCTCAAACGCTGCCATAGCTTTATCAGCTAGGTTTATTGAATACTCTAAATCCTTGTTGTCATTTCATCAATGTTCACAGCATCTTCATCAGGAGTAGATTTCATCTCAAATCACTTTCTTTTGTTCGTCCACAAGAAGCAACTCCTCATCTGTTCAAATTTTATCATAAGATCGCAGCAATTAAGTCACACCTTCAGCTCCACTTCTAATTCTAGTTGTCTTGCTATTTCTACCACATGTGCAGTTTCTTTCTGCACTGAAGTCTTGAACTTAAGTCATCCCTGAGGGTTGGAATCAGCTTCTTCCAAACTCCTGTTCATGTTGATACTTTAACCTCTTCCCATGAATCACGAGTGTTCTTGATGGCAACTAGAATGGTGGATCCTTTCCAGAAGGTTTTCAGTGTTCTTGGCCCAGATCCATCAGAGGAATCACTTATGGCAGCTACAACCTTATGAAATGTATTCTTTAAAGAATAAGGCTGAAAGTTGAAATGACTCCTTGATCCCCGGACCCCACAATGGATGTTGTGTTAGCAGGCATGAAAACATGAATCTCCTTGTAGGTCTCGATGAGAGCTCTTGGGTGACCAGATGTATTGCCAACGAGCAGTAATGTCTTGAAAGGAATCTTTTTTCCTGAGCAGTAGGTCTCGACAGTGGGCTTAAAATATTCCATAAGCCATGCTATACACAGATGTGCTGTGAGCCAGGCTTTGTGGTTCCATTGATAGAACCCAGGCAGGCAGAGGTGGCATAATTCTTAAGGGCCCCAGGATTTTTGGAATGGTCAGCAAGCATTGGCTTCAACTTTTAAAATGTCATCAGCTGCACTAGCCTCTCACAAGAGAGAGTCAGCCTGTCCTTTGAAACTAGGCATTGACTTCTCTCTAGCGATGACAGTCCTAGATGACATCTTTTCCCAGAATAAGGTCTTTGTTTCTACATGGAACCTCGGTTGTTTAGTGTTGCATCTTCATTAGCGATCTTAGCCGGATCTTCCGATAACTTGTTGCTGTGTCTCCATCAGCACTGGCTGCTTCAGCTTGCACTTTTATGTTATGTAAGATGGTATCTTTTCTTAAATCTCGTGAACCAGCCTCTGCTAGGTTCCAGCCTCTCTCAGCCTTCACAGAATCGAAGAGTTAGGGCCTGGCTTTGGCTTAAGGGAATGTTGTGGTTGGTTTGCTCTTCCATCCAGACCACACAAACTTTCTCCCTGTCAGCAGTACGGCTGCTTTACTTTCTTATCGTTCATGCGTTTGCTGGAGTAGTACCTTGAGTTTTCTTCAAGAACCTTCCCTTTGCATTCACGGCTTGGCTAACTGTTTCGCACAAGAGGCCTAGCTTTTGACCTAGCTCAGCTTTCAGCATGTTTTTTTCCACTAAGCCTAATCATTTCTAGCTTTGGACTTAAAGTGAAGGATGTCTGTCCCTTTCACTTGAATACTCAGAGGCCATTACAGGATTATTAATTGGCCTAACTGCAATATTGCTGTGTCTTAGAGAATCAAGAGGCCTGAGAAGAGGGGGAGAGATGGGAAACGGCCAGTTAGTGGGACAGTCCGAGTGCACACGACATTTATTATGTGCGCCATCTTATATGGATGCTGTTTGTGGCACCCCCAAACAATGACCGTAGTGACATCAAAGATCGCTGATCACAGATCCCTGTAACAGATATAATAATAATAAAAAAGTTTGAAATGTTGTGAGAATTACTAAACACCAGAGACACAAAGTGAACACATGGTGTTGGAAAAATGGTGCTGACAGACCTAATGGACACGGGGTTGCCAAAAACCCCCATTTGTGAGACCCTCCCCCCTTAAGTGAAGTGCAGTAAGACAAAGTATGTCCATCATTTGCAACCTTGCAACCATTTCCTATTTTTGAAGGTGGAAGCTTAGATCATTGACTTGAGATCTTGTTCTTTTATAATATACTTAGTGCCAAAAACCTCTCTCTAAACACTCCTTTAGTTATCCTTCTGGGGGGAAGTTGCCTAGTTGTCTTTTTGTTACTGATTTCTTTTCTTTCTGTTTTTATTTTATTTTATTTTTTTTAGTTAGAGTCTTCCTCCATTGCCCAGGCTGGCGTGCAGTGGTATGCTCATGGCCACCCCAGCGTCGACCTGTTGGGTGCAGACGATCTTTCCACCTCAACCTTTCAAGTAGCCAGAACTATAGGCGCACGCTACTATGCCTGGCTGATTTTTTGATTTGTTGTGGAAATGAGATCTTACCAAGTTGCCCAGGCTGTTCTCAAACCTGTGGGCTCAGGCAGTCCCCTTACCTGTGCAGTTATTACAGGCTTGAGCCACTGTGATTTTTAACTTAATTGGTCAGAGAACATATTCTATAGTTTCAATCTTTATAAAATGATTAAATTTGAGGATATATTATCTTTTCTGGTAAATGTACTGTGTACACGTAAAGAGTACATGTTCCAGCCGGGCTCGGTGACTCAGCCTGTAATCCTGCACTTTGATAGGTGTTAAGCAGGGCCTTTGACAGTTCAGTTGGCATAGCATGGGCTGTAGTGCATGAGATGGGTGTTAAAACCTTCCACTATGATTATGAGATTCTCTGTCTCTCCTCTTAATTCTATTTTGCCTTCACATATTTGAAGCTCTATTATTGGGCTCATCTACATTTATGATTGTTATGTTTTCCTCTTGTACTGGCTCCTTTATTATTATGAAGCATTCCTTTCTATTTCTGCTAGTACCTTTTGCTTTGAAATCCACTTTACCTGGCATTAGTCACTGTGGCTTTCTTATGCTTCCTATTTGGATGGTATATCTTTTCCATCCACTTACTCCCGTTTTATCTTTATCCTTATATTTAAAATGAGTCTCTTGTAAACAACATATACAGTTGGGGCTTTTTTTTTTTTTTTTGGTCCGTTCTGTAATTTCTGTCTTTTCATTGGAATGTTTAATTTATTAATATATAATTATTGATATGGTTGGATTTGACTCTTTCCTTTATCCTTTTGGATTAAAAAAAAAAACAAGCTTTGTTGAGGTATAATTCACATACCATTAAATTCCCTCTTTCAAAATGTACAACTGAATGATTTTTATTATATTCATAGAGTTGTACAGTCATCACCACTATCTAATTTCAGATCATTTGGCGTTACCTCCAAAAGAAACCCCACCTGTTGCAGTCACTCCCCATATTCCCACAAAACTCTAGCCCTAGGCAACCACTTTCTCTTTGTATGAATTTATGTATTCTTGGCATTTCATATAGATGAATTTGTATAAGAAGTGACCTCTTGTGTCTGGCTGCTTTCACTTAGCTAATGGTTCAATGTTCTTTAGCCTTTTCATGGCTGAAGAATATTCCATCTTACGGCTATTCCATTTTATGTGGTAACATTTATCTGCTCTTCAGTTGATGGACATTTGGGTTGTTTCTACTTTTAGGATGTCATGGGTAATGCTGCTATGAATATTTGTGTACAGAGTTTTATGTGGACATAGGTTTTCAATTCTGAGTATGTACCCAGCAGTGGAATTGCTGGGCCATTTGGTAACTTTATGCTTAACTTTTTGAGTAATGATCAAATTGTTTTTCCAAAGTGGCTGGCTGCACCATTTTATGTTCCCATTAGCAGTGTATTATGAGGGTTCCAGTTTCTCTACATCCTCACTGACACGTGTTTTTATGTCTTTTTGATGATAGCCATTTTAGTGGGTTCACATGAAGTGGTATCTCATTGTGGTTTTGATTTGCATTTCTCTAATAACTAATAATGTCGGACATCTTTTCACACGCCTGGTGACCCTCTGTATGTCTTCTTTGGAAAAATGTCTTATTTAAATCTCTTACTCATTTTTTAATTGGGCTATTTGTCTTTTTTATTGTTGAGTAAGATTTATCTTTATGTATTCTGGCTACAACTCTCTTATCAAGTATTTTCTTCCACTCTGAGTTGTCCATTTACTTTCTTGATAGTGTTGCTTGAGACAAAAGTTTTTAATCTTTATGAAATCCAGTTTATCTGTTTTTTCTCTTGTCATTTATGCTTCAGCTGTCACATTTAAGAAAGTATTTCCTAATCCAAGGTCACAAAGATTTATCTCCTGTTTTCTTCTAAGAGTTTTATATTTTGGGCTCTTTCATTAAGGTCCATGATCCATTTTTAGTTAATTTTTGCAAATAGTGTGACATAGAATCTTTTGTCTGTGTATAGCCAGTTATCTCAGTAGTGTGTGTGGAAAAGTCTATTTTTTCTTCAGTGAGTGGTCTTGCACCATTGTTGAAAATCAACTGAACGGGGGCCGGGCATAGCGGCTTGTGCCTGTAATCCCAGTACTTTGTGAGGCCAAGGCAGGAGGATTGCTTGAGCCCAGGAGTTTGAGACCAGTCTGGACAACATAACAAGACCTCATCCCTACAGAAAAGTAATTAAAAAAATTAGTCTCGGGTGGGGAAGGGTGGGGAGAGGGTGGCGTGTGTCTATAGTCCTAGCTACTTGGGAAGCTGAGGTGGGAGGACTGCCTGAGCCTAGGAGGTTGAGGCTGTGGTGAGCTGTGAGCATGCCACTGCACTCCAGCCTGGGTGACAGAGTGAGACACCAACTGGAAAAAAAAAAAAAAAGAAAATCAACTGAACATTAATATAAAGGATTATTTCTGGACTCTCATTTCTGTTCCATTGGCCTGTATGTCTGTTCTTCTGTTCTTAAACCAAGACCGTAGTGTCTTAATTATTGTAGCGTGTGTAAGCTTTGAAATTAGAAAGTGTGAGTCCTCCATCTCCATTCTTTTTTCTTCTTCTTCAATTTGTCTTGGAGCTTCTGAGTCCTTTGCCTTGCCGTATGAATTTGAATGTCAGCTTTTCAATATCTGCAAGCGTTCAACAACGGTGCAGCTGGGATTCTGATAATGATTGTGCTGAATTGGCAGATCGGTTTGGAGTACAATGTAAGTCTTTTGATCTTTGAACGTCAGAAATCCTCCCATGTATTTGGGTCTTCTTTAATTTCAGTAATATTTTGTAGTTTTCAGTATACACATTTTGCATACCTTTTGTTAAGTTTATTCATATTTATCCTTTTTGATGCTTTTGTAAATGGAATTGTCTTAATTTTTCACGTGTTAATTAGTAGCACATATAAATACGATTTATTTTTGCATATTGATCTTGTGTCCTGCAACCTTGCTGAACTCACTTGTTAGTTTGAATAGATTTTTGTTTTAGTTTATTTTATTTTTTGAGTTGGAGTCTCACTCTGTTGCCCAGGCTGGAGTGCAGTGGTACGCTCATGGCCACTGCAGCCTCGACTTGCTGGGCTCAGAGAATCGTGCCTCAGCCTCCCAAGTAGCCAGAACTACAGGCATGCGCCACCACACCTGGCTAATTTTTTGATTTATTGTAGAGACAAGGTCTTTCCAAGTTGCCTAGGCTGGTGTTGAACCCCTGGACTCAGGTAATTTTCTCACCCCCGTTTCCCAAAGTGCTAGGATTACAGGTGTGAGCCACTGTGCCCATCCTGAATAGATTTTTGGTAGATTTCCTAGGATTTATTTTCTACATACAAGAATATGCCATCTACAAATAGAGGTAGTTTTACTTTTTCCTTTATAATTTTTATGGCTCTTTTTTATTTTTATTTTTATTTTTTGAGTTGGCATTTCACTCCGTCGCCCAGACTAGAGTGCAGTGGCTGCTCCCCGCCACCGCAGCCTCGCCTGCTGGGCTCCGGCGATCCTTCTGCCTCAGCCTTCCGAGTAGCCGGAACAACAGGCGTGCGCTACCACGCCCGGCTGATGTTTTGATTTATTGTAGAGATGAGGTCTCGCTGCCCAGGCGGGTCTCGAACCGGCAGGCTCAGGCAATCCACTCACCTCAGCCTCCCAAAGGGGTGGGATGACAGGCTGAGCCACCGAGCCCGGCTTATGGCTCTTATTATTTTTGGCCTAATTCTCCAGGCTAGAACCTCCAGTAGAAAATTGAATAGAAGTGGTGAGAACAGACATCTGTCTTATTTCTGATGTTAGGGAGAAAGCAGTCAGTCTTTTACCATTAAGTATGCTGTTAGCTGTCAGGTTAAAGAAGTTCTCTTCCATTTCTAATTTGTTGAGTGATTTTGTCATAAAATGGCATTGTATTTTGTTCAATGCCTTTTTCGTGTCTTTTTCAGTGTTCATATGGTTTTGGCCCTTTTTGTTTGCTTGCTTGTTTTGAGTCAGGGTCTCACTCTGTTGCCCAGGCTGGAGAGTAGTGGCCCACCCATGGCTCATCCCAGTCTCCAACTCCTGGGCTCAAGCAGCCCTCCTGAGTAGGTGGGACTGCAGGCATGCGTCACTGTGCCTGGTAAAGCTTTAACTTTTTGTAGAGAAGAGGTCTTGCACGTTGCCCAGGCTGGTCTCAAACTTCTGTGTTCAGGCAGTCCTCCCACCTCGGTCTCCTAGTCACTGTGCCTGGTAAAGCTTTAAACTTTTTGTAGAGAAGAGGTTTTGCACGTTGCCCAGGCTGGTCTCAAACTTCTGTGTTCAGGCAGTCCTCCCACCTCGGTCTCCTAGTGTACAGGGCTTACAGGTGTGAGCCACTGGGTCTGGCCCTTTTATTCAAAGATATTATTTATTACATTAATTGATTTTTTTTTTCACATGTGGAAGCAGCCGTACATTCCTGGGATAAATCCCACCTGGTATAGTATAGCATCTTTTTTACATGCTGCTGGATTAGTTTCACATATGTTTAAAATTGTGTGTCTTCCTGATGAATTGACCCTTTTATCACTTTAGAATGTTCTTCTCTGTCCCCAGTAACAGTTTTTGTTGTCAAAAGTCTATTTTGTTTAATATTGGTATAGCCACTCCAGCTCTTTTGGTTACTGCTTGTAATGTATATCTTTTGCATCCTTTGACTTTCAACTTATTTGTCTTATTCTTTTGTTTTTTGTCTAATTTTTGTTCCTTCTTTGCTGCCTTTTGTTGGGGGGATTATTTGAATATGTTTAAGAATTCCATGTTAATTTTCCTGTTGTCTTCCCAAGTGTTGTTTTGGCATCTTTAAAAATAAATAATAACGATGACAATATGCATGCTTAGCTTTTCACAGTCCATTTATCGTTAATAATGTGCTACTTTGCATAAAATACAGAAATCTTGCACCCTCATAGAACCATATCACACACAACCCATATGTGTTATAATTTATACATTTCCACAGGGTATCAACCCCTGAAGACAGCATTATAAATTTAATCATTTATGTGGTTTATAAAGAAATTAAGAGGAAAAATGCAAAAATCATCTTTCGCATTAGTCAGATGTTTACCATTTCTGTTGCTTTTCATTCTTTTCTGAGGATTTAAGTTTTCCGGTAGTTTCAGCCTCAAGAAGTTCACTTAGCATTTCTGTAATCTAGATCTGCTGGAGATGAATTTTCTTAGTGTTCTTTTACCTGAAAATATTTCAATTTCACCTTCATTTTTGAGTGCTGAGCTTACTGGGTGTAGAATTTGGGGTTGATGTTTTTTTCCGTCAGCACTTTAAAGCTGTCCTCTCTCTTCTGGCCCTGAGTTTTTGATGAGAAGTTAGCCATTAATCCAATTTTTGTTCTGGAAGTGACAGGTCACGATTTTCGTGTTGCTCCCAAGGGTCTGTCTCTATCTTTTGACTATCAGCAGCCCAACTGTAGTATGTCTTGGGATGGACTTGTTTGTGGTTTTTCTGCTGGGCGTTCCTCTCTCATCTTGTACCTGCTAATTTCTGTTTGTCATCAATTTGGGAAGCTTTCAGCTACTGAAGAAAGACTTAAAGAAATCCTCAAGCATTTTGTTCCTACCTCTTCTCTCCCCCCCTTTTTTTCCTGTTTAACATACATTTCACCATCTGTTATTAGCTGACAGGTGTCCAAGGCTCATTTGTTTTTTTGTTTTTGTTTTTAAGTCATGTCCATTCAGCTCCTAGGTCCCTTCTGTTAATTTTTATTTCCAAAATTGTACTTCTCAGTCCTAGACTTTCTATTTGGTTCTTTTCAGTTGTTTCTGTCTCTTTGCTAGTCCCGCCTCTCTCTCTGGTGAAAGTTTCATGCATTAAAAACAAGTTTTGTTTCCCTTCTTTGAGGACAGTTAAGCATCCACTTCAGAGCCCTGGCTGTTGTCACAGTCCTTTCCGCTGGTTTTCTTTCTCTCTAGAATGTGGTGCGTTTTCTTGATTCTTCCTTTGTTGAGTAATTTGGATAGTGTCCTGGACATTATGGGGGTGAGGTTGTAGAGAACCAGAATGCCCTTGTTTTCTTCCAAGAGTATTATCTCCTTTCTTTCTGCAGGCATTTCGTTGGCGGGGCTTGAACTCTTAATGTCCATTTCTTGGGTGGTGGCTCTGGCCTCTCTGTTCAGGTCATTTTTTGCTGTGACCTGGGCTGCATGGAGTCTGTTCTGTATGTGGGTGATTCGGGGGCCATTCGGAGATGTGAGTAGACAGACAGAGCTTGGGATCCCCTCTGTGCTTCCCCCTCTACCTTCTTCTGTGTTGTCAGTTTCTGGCGTTCTCTTCCCTGGTTCTGAGGTCAGAAGGACGCTCTTTTCCACGCCGGCCCCACTCTCCTGCTGAGCATGCCAAGACTGTGTCTAGCACTAGGGTAGAAGCTGCAGGACTGAGACCTGACCCCTGTAACTCTGCTCAGTCCCCTTCCAAGGGGACCGCCTCTCTGTCCATTCTCCGCACCTGCTCCATACGCAGCACCCCCGCGGTGGGTTACAGATGCCAGGGGTTCTAGTGGCTTTCTGCAGGGACTGTTAGCGAGTGGTACCTCATTCCGCCATACCCAGAAGCAGCGCCCTCAAGCCTGTCTTTTGCGGCCTGCACCCTCGGCAGCCTCCAAAACCCCTAGCTGCTTCCCTGTGCAGCAGGCAGTCTGTCACCCAAAGATAATGTGTGGGGTCGTTAAGCTCGGTGAGTTACTCCTTCCCACCGGGTGGCTCCACTCACCCGGCTGCTGTGGCCCTGTCTGCTGGGCCTCCCAGGGCTGCCTAGGGACAACAGGCCTGGGATTGGGCCCGGTCTTTTGACTGTGCTGGGGGTCCCAGGGCAGGTCATTAGCCCCCTCTGGGGCGGTCAGCCCAAGGGGACACATCCTTCGGCCTGGCTGGAGGAGGCAGGCCCTCCTGGAGCCCGTGGGATGAACAGCCTTGCAGCCCCTGTCCCAGGGAGGAGTCGCGTTAGCCTCGCATTCCCATGCGTGCCTGGACTCCAGCTCTGAGCCAGGGCTCGAACTGCAGGGCACTGGGGCCCAAGAGAACGCAGGGACCCACTTCCGGGGGCAGGGCAGGCTGGAACAGGCTGAGACCTGGGCATGGAGCGGTGGTGCCACGTCGCCTGCCACGACCCAGGTATGGGCAGGAGGGACGGCGGGGTGCCGGGTGGGGCTCCTCATGGAGGACGCAGCACCTTTCCAGGTGAAGCTGCGGGGGTCGGGACGCTGGTGCTCGGGCAGAAGCCACAGCCTAGCAGACGGGCGAAAACGGTGTGGAGGGGCAACCTGGCGGCCTTGCTGGGAGGCCCTTGTTGAGGGTGCCTGGAACTACGTGCAGACAGGGCTGTGGGAAGCAGGCCCTCGGCTGTGGGGCGGGGCGCGGCCTTGGGGCAGGACGGGGCTGGCCCAGCCTCTGTGGGCTCTGGGGAGGCCCCATCATTGACAGAGGGGAGGGGGCCAGGAGGACGTCCAGGGGCCACCAGGGAGGGGGCCACCAGGGAGGGGAGGAGCGGCCGGAGGGCCTGGGGATTTCCTGCCCTTCCCACTTCCCTG
>NW_007062116.1:46921-48799 GCF_000164805.1 Carlito syrichta
TGCTGGGAGGGGCTCGGCACCCCCTCTTCTCGGGCTGAGGTTTGAGAGACAGGCTCTGGGTGTGTTGCCCAGGACCGAGTGCAGGGCACCCCACAGCTGCCACAGCCTCCAGTTCCTCAGCTCAAGAGCTTACTGCCGGGAGGGGCTTGGCACCCCCTCTTCTCGGGCTGAGGTTTGAGAGACAGGCTCTGGGTGTGTTGCCCAGGACCGAGTGCAGGGGCACCCCACAGCTACCACAGCCTCCAGTTCCTGGACTCAAGAACTTGCTGCTGGGAGGAGCTCAGCACCTCCTCCTTTTAGTGTGGTGATTTTAGAGACAGGGTCTGGCTGTGTTGCCCAGGACGGAGTGCAGAGGCACGGTCATAGCCACCACAACCTCCCGGGCGCAAGTGATCATCTGGCCTCAGCCGCTGAAGTATTTGGGACTTTAGTCCTGACCCTCACGCCCAGGTATTTTTTAAATTATTTTATTTTTGAGGAGATGGGGTCTCTCTGTGTTGCCTAGGCTGGTCTCAACCTCCTGGACTCAAGCCATCTTCCAGCTTCTGCGTCCCAAAATGCTATGATGGAAGGCGTGAGCCACTGTGCCTGGCTGATTTTTAAAAAATTTTGTTTTTGTAGAAACAGGGTCTCACTATGTAGCCCAGGCTTTCACTCCTTCCTTATAGAAGGACGCAATCTCTTACCTTTGTCTCAGAAGAACGTTTTAAAAAGTGAATGAGAGACCTGGGGCCCCAAAGAAAAACCGTGATATTGAAATGCAGTTATCATAACATCCACGATATAGAAATGACTCCCTGGCTGGGCTCGGTGGCTCAGCCTGTCATCCCAGCACCTTGGGAGGCTGAGTCGAGTCGACTGCCTGAGTCCGCAGGTTCAAGACCAGCCCTGACAACTTGGCGAGACCTCATCTTTACAGTAAATCAGAAATTGGCCCTGGGCCTGATAGTGCACGCCTGTAGTTCTGGCTACTTGAAAGGCTGGGGCGGAAGGATTGCCAGAGCCCAGCAGGTCGATGCTGGGTGGCTGTAAGTGTGCCACTGCACTCCAGCATGGGCGACAGAGTGAGACTCCAACTCAAAAAACAAAAAGAAAAGGAGCTGGGCTCAGTGGCTCAGCCTGTAATCCCGCGCCTTTGGGAGGCTGAGGTGAGTGGATTGCTGAGCCCGCTGGTTCAAGACCCGCCTGGGCAGCAAGACCTCATCTCTACAATAAATCAAATAATCAGCCGGGCGTGGTAGCGCATACCTGTATTCCGGCTACTTGGAAGGCTGAGGCGGAAGGATCGCCGGAGCCCAGCAGGTCTAGGCTGCAGTGGCGGGAGCGGCCACTGCACTCCAGTCTGGGCGACAGAGTGAGACTCCAACTCAAAAAAAAAAACATTAGCAATTGAGGGAACATGGCGAGAGGTAGATTGTATAAACATGACAAGTGTGTAGGCTGCACCAGGCTGTACCCTTCTCTGCCTAGAGTAAGCAAGAAAGATATCAGAGGATAATGAATAACATTGGTTGGGCAGATGTGGCACCAAAGTATCACCATCAGAGCTGACAGTGGAGGCAGCCAGGGCCAAAGCAAGAAAGTAAAACAAAGCATAACGTTTCCATCAGTGTACTGTCAGTAGTTTGGCTCAAATCCCTCCATTAGAACTCAGTTTCCTCCCAGGAAGCCCATTCTACCTCTGGGTGCCTTTGTGTTTGGGCTCTTACTGAACCCAAATCTGTTTATTCTGAAGTTTTGTGTATCTAGCCTTCGAGAATGCAGAGGGCAAATCTCTTTCACTGGAGATATTTAAGCACAGCCATCATGGTATGACCCTAGGGGTGAAGAATGAGATGCTCACCTCTACCATTCTACATTTTTGCATGTCTGAAATCA
>NW_007062116.1:49110-61219 GCF_000164805.1 Carlito syrichta
GAACTACAGACGCAAGCTACCACGCCCAGCTAATTTTTTTATTTATTGTAGAGATGAGGTCTCGCCAAGTTACCCAGGCGGGTCTCGAACCTGCGGGTTTAGGCAATCCACTCATCTCAGCCTCCCAAAGCGCGGGATTACAGGCTGAGCCACCGAGCCCGGCCAAAAACTTACTTTTCAAGAGCTCTGTGATAATTAGACTTTTTGTACTGGCTACCTGGAAGCTAAGGGCTACTGTTGCCCTTTTGGCACCGGCTACTAGGAAGGTAATGGTCACTTGCTTCCTTTGTAAGTGGCTGCATTCAGAGTTAACAGCCTGCTTTTGACAGTATTCTGCCTCAGCCCCTCCACCTGGAGTCCCTGATACAGGATGAACCCTCCAATGGCAAAGACACTAGAGAAAAGTCAGAAAAGGGATGAGACTGGCATTGGTTTCCTGCTGATGGGTGGTAGTGAGGACGGGGCTGCGTGTGCACGCCCTCCACAGGCACCTTGGGTTTGTGCTCACCTCTGTCCTCTCCTGGCTGAGGCTGTCTTGTGTTTTGTAGGGCCTTGGAGGGCAGTTGCCAATATAAATAATAATGACGACCCTCCCAGGCAACCCATAGTAGGCCCAGACCCATACTTACTTAGCACTCACAGGACCACATGAAGTAGGTTTCTCATGTTAGTCGTACTTTATGGGTGGTCCACAAGATGACCAGTACCTGCCCAAGGTCTCGGCGGCTAATGGTTCCTGGAGGTGAGCTTTGAGCACTGGGAGCCTAGCATCAGTTGAGGCTCCTGGGGGCCTTAGCCACTGGGCCACACTGCCTCCCTGGCCTTCCCCAGATGCGGCTTCTTGGAGCCCCCAGGTTCTCACGTCCTGGTGTCTGAACAGCTGAAGGGCTCACTGCTGGGGGTGAGGACCAGAGGCCCACCCGGTCCCAGCCTTTTGATGGTACAGCAAGAGACTGACACTGAACTGATGAACTGTCCACAGAGGGACAGTCGACACCCAAGGAGATGGTCCACGCCCCACCACCCCAAGAACAACCCCTGTGAATGCTTTTTTTGAGATATACGTGTGTATAGGAGTCCCCCCTTATCTGCAGGGGATGTGGTTCGAGACCCCCAGTGGTTTAAACCCGGTCCTAGAAGCACTGACCATACACCATAGTTGTCACTTGCAGCTTGAGTTTAACAGGAACACTAGCACGGATTTCTTTTCCCCCTTTTCACAATTTCACGGATGGAAGATTAGTGATCTTAGCAGCCTCAGCCTACGATGCTTTTCCTTTCCTTATAAGCCAAGTGCTTCCACCTTTTCACTTAAAGGAACCACTTTTGTGGTTTCTCTTTGGCGTGTCTGAATCGCCAGGGTCACTACTGTTACACTTTGGGGCTATTTTTAAGTAAAATGAAGGTGATTTGGACACCAGCACTTAGACACCACAAATGTGAATCTGGTTGGTGATGGAGCCGGCCACTAAGTGACTGTTGGGCAGGAGTGTGTACGGCGTGGGTACAGTGGGCACGGGGTGGGGGTTGCATCCGAGGCGGGGCGGGACGTGCAGTTGATCTTGAGAGTTGTTCATTTTCTGGAATTTTCCGTCTAATATTCTCAGACCTCGACTGACCACAGGTAACTAAAACCGCCAAAAGTGAAACCTTGGATAAAAGGGAACTCCTGTCTCCTGCTTTTTAGACTTTGTACAGTCTTTTGTCGTATCACATGCATTTCCATTTTATGTTTATTTGAATCACTATTTTATTTTAATTAATTAATTATTTTGAGTTGGAATCTCACTCTGTTGCCCATACTGGAGTGCAGTGGCCACTCCTGGCCACTGCAGCCTCGACCTGCTGGGCTCCGGCGATCCTTCCGCCTCAGCCTTCCAAGGAGCTGCAACTACAGGCGCGCGCTACCACGCCCGGCTAATTTTTTTGATTTATTGTAACGATGAGGTCTCGCCAAGTTGCCCAGGCGGGTCTCGAACCCGTGGGCTCAGGCAGTCCACTCACCTCAGCCTCCCAAGGCGCGGGATTACAGGCTGAGCCACCGAGCCTGGTTTGAATCACTATTTTAAATACCATCCACTGACCGGGCACCCCGTAGTTAGCACCGGCTCCTGCCACCGTCCCTGTGGCTGTTGGTGGTTTGGGTGCTGGTGGTCCTTGGCCATTGTAGTTACCAAAGCGGCAGACATCTCTGTCCTGTGTCTAGTGCTTCTGTCACACTGGAAGCCATCTTCTTATGAGAAAAAAGAAAAAGCTGGGGGTGGGGCTCCCAGAAATGGGTTTTCTGGTCCGAGGGAAAGAAACAGTTACTGGTTTATCTGATTATAACAGTAATTCAGATGATAAAGAAGAGGAAGAAAAGAAAAATCCACTTGGACTTTTTCTGCAGTCATTTCCTTTTGTCCCCTGCCTCGTGCATACAGTTGCAAAGACATGCACGGTGAGATGAACTGTCTAATGACAGATGTCAGAGATAAGGGGACCGAGCCACCAACGTTCCCTCAGCCCCTCAGTTGCCTCTGACTTCAGAAATAGGAAAAGGGTTAAGATGTGCAGCTGAAACAAGAAAGTACTGTTTGTGTGTGTGTGTGTGTCTGTGTGTCTGTGTATAATGTTCCCCTCCAAAATGGGGATTAAATTGTATCCCTTTATCCCTAGAGAATGTCCTTTTTTGGCCTTTTTGATGCCATCTGCTTTGACTTGCATGTTTGATAGATACGGATGCTGTGACTTCTATTGTTGTCTTGGTAACATTTGTCCTGTATGAGCCTTTTCTGCTTCTTAATTCTCCACCTCCCCTGGCCCTGGCCATTTGTTTTAGACACGTCCCTTTTGAAAAAAGCAGAGAGTTAGTCTCTCGTCCCCCACCGCTGTAACCTCTGGATTTGCCAGCTGTGAGCTTGAGTCCTGTTTTATTGCACAGAGTGTCATCATTTTCATTTTCTGGTGCCCTTGGCTCTGGCTCAAAACACGACATCAGCCGCCGTCGTGAACGCGTGTCACCGTGTGTGTCCACACACCAGAGCTTCTAGCAGGTCGCCGGATGCCTAGGCTGTTTCTCCTTCTTTGCTCTGATACACGAAGCTGTCTGTGATGCTGGTTTTTTAAAGGTTTGGGCCAGTTTGCCCCTGACCAGTGGGGACAAGAGCTGGTTGTCTCCGCCTGGGAGGCCTTCGGGAGGGGCTGGAGGCCCCACCCATCGAGGGGCCGTGGCGGAGTAGACATTCTGGAAGCAGCATAGGCACCAGCCAGCGATTTCAGTTCCCCTTCCAGGACTACGTCCCATAGGACTTGTTGGTGAGGTCATGTTATTGTGGCATCATTTGAAAGAGTGAAAAATGGAGACAGTTTTCAGGCCCATCACGCCGTGGGGTGGGGGCGAAACGAAATGAACTGTGGTTCCACTCCCTGGGCCGCTGTCATAAAACACGACGAAGCCACCTCTGTGTAGTCCAGTCGTGCGGGCAAAAAACGTTGCCAAGTGGGACTTTTGGTAAATTCCCACCTGTTTAAAAAAATACCGTGTGTGTGTAAAGTGTCTGCATAGCCTTTGTGTTTCCATGTGCTTGTGGAAGGTTCTGGAAGGATTCGCTGTGCTGTTACTAGTGGCTACTTCTGTGTAGTTGGCAGGAGGGTCATTGGAGAGGAACCTGCACTATATTCACCTCAGGGTGGTCTTTTCGGCGGGGAGCCAGCCAGGGATATATAATAGTAATAAGGTTATTAACATTAAAAGCAAATACACTTGCAGGGACAGAGGAGTGTCCATTCCTTCCAGGTGTGGCGTGCTCAGGGTGGCCTAGAACCTCTGGGGCGCGTCGGTGGAGCAGGCAGGGGTCCCCGGACCTCGCCTGCCTTCTGATGGCTCCGCTCTGCCACTTCCCCCCGCAGAAGAAGAAAGGGAAGGAGGCCGGGCCAGGAGCCGCCCCGCCTCCACCCCGCGTTCCCGCCCTGCCCTCTGAGGCCAGGGCCCCTCACGCCAGCTCACTGGCCGCCGCCAAGAGAAGCAAGTCCAAGGCCAGAGGGAAGGAGGTGAAGAAGGAGGTGAGGCAGGGCATCGTGGGGTGGCGCGGGTCTGGGCCCGGTGCCCGGGTAGGGAGGCTCAGCACCCCGATTCCACCCTGTGTTCCCGAGGCCAGGGGCGGGGTCTCCACCTGCTTCTGCATCTGCCCTCTCCACGGCCGAGGCTCAGAGAGGGGAGGGGGCGAAGCTGCTGTCCCCGTGCCCTGAGGGGGAGGAGGTGCTCGGGACCCGGCCCCTGTCCCCAGCAGATGCCCCTCTAGCGGGGAGGGGGGACGCCTGAATGATGACCTTGAGACCTGTTGGGCCACTGGGGCCCCCAGTGCAGCGCCAGGTCCCCCCAGGGTCCTCAGCCTGGGGCTAATTTCTTCCCTCCTTTGACGGATGAGGGTGTGCGTGTGTTCGTGCCCAAAGCCCCTGCCTAGACTGTTTCTCCTCAAACCCACTGAGTGTGGCTGGGGATTGCCTCAGTTTCTCTAAGGAGGGAATCAGGCCTTCTGCTGCAAAAGTATTGTACAGAGCACTGAGTACTGAGTACTGTGCTGAGTATGTGCACGCTCTAGCCAGCTGGATCTAGGCCTGTTTCATCCTTCCTTTGGCCTCTGGGGTGTGCCCAGCTGAGCCCCTGGCTGTGCACATGGCGGATGCTTCTGTGGCCTGGTGGTGGCCGTGGGTTTCCAGGAAGGGCCTCCAGCTGGGCGGGACACCCATGCCTTGTCCTAAGCCGTTGGTCTGGTGTGTTCTGTCCCCAGAACCGGGGCAAGGGAGGTGCCGTGAGCAAGCTGATGGAGAGCATGGCAGCCGAGGAAGACTTTGAGCCCAACCAGGACTCCAGCTTCTCTGAGGACGAGCACCTGCCACGAGGTGGGGCCGTGGAGCGACCGCTGACTCCAGGTGGGTGGCCTGGTGCTCTGCAGGAGGGGCTGCGGGGAGGAAGATCTGAGCCCAGCCTGGGACAGGAGGGGCAAAGCGGGAGAACAGCCTGTGCAAAGGCCCTGTGCCGAGCAGAAGGTTATCTGAGGCCCACAGAAAGGAGGCCAGTTTGACTGCAACTTAGAAGCTGGGGAGGAGGCAGAGGTGGATCACCCAAAGTCTCACGGACCTTGGGAAGGGTTTGGTGTTCACCCCAAGGAAAGCAAGAAGCTCTCTGAGGTTGCACGTGGAGGAGCGACAGGTCGAGTGGGTTTTTAAGGGAGCCGTCTCACTGCTGCATGGAGATTGAGTCGGAGGGGAGGCAGGGAGTCCAGTGAGGAGGCTGTCTCCATCCGGGCAAGCCTGTAGTAACCGGGCGCCTGTGGGGACGACAGGGAGACGGGGTGGGTGAGCACGTTAGCAGAGAGGGGACATGCTCTGTGGGGCAGATGGCAGAGCAGGAAGGGTGAAGACTGCAGGGGTTAGGGGAGAGCTGTACCTGAGACTCGGCTCACGGGGCTGCACGCTGGGCTTTGGAGGCTGGCGTTTGGGACGCCTGGAGAAGTCCTGGGGACTCCAGGAGGCACCGGGAGCCTGGAGTCTGGAGCCCTGAGAAGTGGCCGGTATGGGGGGGGGGGAAGGAGGAGCCGCCCCAGGCGTGCTGGTCAGCGGCTGCTGTGTGACAACCCGTTGCCTGCACCTCAGAGCGCTGGGTGGCTGTGCTGACCTCAGAGGGGCCTGTTCCCGTGGGGATGGTGTGGTTGGGTCGGCTGGTGCAGATCTGCTGTCCTCCCTCCATGGGTTGTGTAGCCTGCTCGACCCGTGGCCCTGCTGGGTGTGGTTGTCTCCCAGGGGCACCACTGGAGGCTCACCAGGGAAAGCGGGACCCAGGAGGCCTCTCGGGACCTAGGCTCAGTGTTGGCCTCTGGCCGTTTCTGCCCTTAAGAGTCAAACAGCCAAGCCCAGCATCATGACGTAAGAAGTCCCCTCTGCCACGGGAAGGCATGGGTGCTGGTGCAGGTGGGGTGGAGTGGCCCCATTGTTCTGTCTACCCCTGTAAGCCATTGGCTTTTTTTTCTCTTTTCTTTTAGAGATAGGGTCTTGCTCACTCAGTCTGGGGTGTAGAGGCACGATCATAGCTCACCGCAGCCTGTAACTCCTAGGTTTAAGTGATGCTCCCACCTCCGCCTCCCAAATAGCTGAGGCTGGCTTTTTTTTTTTGTAGAGCAGGGTCTTGTTATGTAGTCCAAGCTGGGCTTGAATTCCTGGCCTCAAGCGATCTTCCTTCCTTGGCCTCCCAAAGTGCTAGGATTACAGGCATAAGCCACCGCTTCTGGCCTGTCTTTAAAAATAAAATGAGCAGTGACAAGGGGGAAGACTGGGCTAAAGTTCCCATCAAGAAGGAAGAGCAGGCCCAGGAGCCAGGGCTGATGCCACTGAGAGTCGAGTCTAGCGATGGGAGCGGGGCTCAAGAGAAGGCGGCTGCAGGTGGAGGGGGAGGTGTTGGGGGCGGGTGCCGACCACCCACCTGGGGAGTCTGCCTGGGGCGCTGGTTTCCACCGGAAAGGGAAACGGTGGCTGGAAAGCCTGGAGGTTTGGCCGAGGGGGCAGCAGTGGGGGCTGCCGAACGTCATGGCAGGATGGCAGCGAGGACAGGGCGGCACTGATGACCCGGTGCTCCATGCCCAGGCGCAGAGGATGTGGGTCTTGGATGGGGGGGACTCACCCCACCTGGCGTCTTTCCAGGCATCCAGGCTGGGCGGGGCTGCGACGAGAGAGCCGCACAGGCGCGGGTGCGCTGGCCTGTGCTCACAGCCCGCATGGCTAAGATGGGTGCCCGTAGCTGAGCCCCGTGGGCCCACGCAGGCTCCCTGGGCCTCCGTCCCGAGGCTTGATGGCCGTAGGGGGTCTCCCAGCTGCCTAGCCCCGCCCCGGCTCATGGCCTGGCCCCCACAGCCCCCCGCTCCTGCATCATCGACAAGGACGAGCTGAAGGACGGCCTGCGTGTGCTTATCCCCATGGACGACAAGCTGCTGTACGCTGGACACGTGCAGACAGTGCACTCGCCGGACATGTGAGTGTGCGCGTGGCCGCCGGAGGCCTGGCCTACTGGATCCTGGGTCCGGGCGGCCCCTGTCCTCCCGGCAGCTGCTGCCCTCTCTGGGCTGTGACTTTTTCCCCATAGGACAGGGCAGGGCTCAGAGCAGACGGGGTGCCCTGCAGGGTTGGGGTGCCCGCTGGGCACGACTGCCTGTGGCAGGAGTCCCGGCGTGAAAGGGCGGTAGAGTGCATTGGCCTCTCTGGGGTCCAAACTGGATGGCCCAGCTGCTGTGCGGCCCAGCCCCGAGTGACACAGTCCAGGAGACCAAGCCCAGAGGAGAGCAAATTTGCCCGAGTTCTAGCGAGTCAGAAGGTCTGAGGCCCGATGCCTCCTCCCAGGGTCTGGGAGGCAGAACTGGTGGTGCTGGGGCCGGGGTCCCTTGGGGGGCGTTTCTCAGCCTCTGCCACCTCATGCCACATTTGTCCCGGCCCCGCAGATATCGTGTGGTGGTGGAGGGCGAGCGCGGCAACCGACCCCACATCTACTGTCTGGAGCAGCTGCTGCAGGAGGCGGTAAGGGGAGGGGAGGAACCTTGGGGCTGAGGGCGTTGGAGGCCATGGCTACCGCTGTGGCCTGATCCCCGCCGGCGCTCAATCCCACGCCCTGTAGATCATCGACGTGAGGCCGGCTTCCACGCGCTTCTTGCCGCAAGGGACCAGGATCGCAGCCTACTGGAGCCAGCAGTACCGCTGTCTCTACCCGGGCACCGTGGTCCGAGGTGAGGCGGCCCCTCTCCCCCCCTCCCGTTTCCTAACATGCCAGTATGGACTCACTTGGTGGCTGAAACCCAACTCTAGCTGACTCAAGGGTAAAGACTTATGGGCTCACGTGACTGAGAACTGGAGGGCCTAGGTACGGTTGGATCCAGGCGCCATGTGAACGTTGCTTTTGGTCACGCCCTCTCTCGGGATCTGTCAACAGTGCTCTCCTCCATGCTGGCTTCCCACTAGCTCTGTGGGGGCTGTATTTGACCATCTTCGCAAATCCTGTCGCTGGAGAATTCCTCGGTCCCCAGGTTTCCCCACACAAGTCCTGGGGTGAGCTACTCGGGTTGCGTGGTTTTCGTGGAATCTACCGCTGTGAGTCTGCTCGGCGGGGGCCTGGCTCATGTTCTCACCCCTGAGGCTGAGGAGCGAGGTTGGCTTCCTTTCCCACGTGGACTGAGGGCGGGTGGGTACGTGGCTTCCCCAGGAGAGCTGGGATGTCATCGGCAGGATGAGGAGAGGGAAGCTGGTAGACACAGATCACAGGTGCCCAGAAGATGTGGGTGTGGGTGTCAGGAGGAGAAAAAGGCAGATGCTCAATGGTTCACCCCTTAGATTCTCCAAAACCGGCATCTCCAGGAGGTGCCTTGTGCGGGTGTTGGTTTCGACCAAAAACAAAGCCAAATACCCACAAGCCAAATACCGTCCACCCCTTGGCCGCCTCCAGGCACACCCAGTGAAGAGACACGGGTGCCTGGCTGGCAACACAGCAGATGACTGGCACAGTCTGAGCCACAGGGTCTCAGGTTGCGAGGACGCCTTTTTTCTATCCACGAGTCACAAGTTTATCACCGAAGCTCTGAAAGTGCTGTTAGGATAGTGAAAGCTTGCCTTGGAGTCACGTCTCCCGGGGCCTCGCACTGTGGGTGCCAGCTGTTTCCCAGGCTAGCTCCCAGTGTCGGGCTTGGGCCGTCCCCTTGCTGTGGTTCCGACCCTCCTGAAGCAGCCGGTGCCTTTCTCGCTCCTGGTTCAGCCCCTGGTCTTGGCAGAGGGTCCTCAGTCGCTTTTTGAGAAAGCACCCGGGGGATGTATCCCTCACATCCTCACGTGTCTGTGATCTCTCTGTCCTGCCCGCATTCTTCAGCGGTGGTTGAACTGGGTGTAAATTCTAGATGGGACTTCGTTTCCCCTCACATTTCAGCGTCCTCGCTCCCATTTCTGATCTAGCGCCTGCTGGATTTAGGAGTTGTTTGGGAAGTTGAGGGCCATTCTGAGACCCCTATCCTTGCAGAAGACCTGTTTTGTTCCTCTTGGAAAACGCGTAGGATTTTCTCATTATCCTTAGATCGGGGAGTGTGTGTGTGTGTGTGTGTGTGTGTGTGTGTGTGTGTGTGTGCCCTGCTGGCTGTCTGGGAAGGAGGCTTTGATAGTAAAGTCCATTTCCTTGAATTTTAGAAGTTCCACTTGTAATATTACTTGGATACTATCCCTCGATCTGTCGTCTCTGGAACCTGCTCTAGTCCGGTGACTTTTCATGCTTGTATATTTTTTCTGTTATTGTCCATTTCCTTATTTTGTTCAGCCTTCTAGGATATTTCCTCTACTTTATATTTCGAATCCCTTCTGTTCTCTTGAATTTAAAGAAATTTCTGCCGTCATTAAAAAATTCTCAAGAGTTCTTTCTTTTTCCCTGAATATTTCTTAAAAAAAAAAAGTCTTTTTCTTTCATCAGCACATTGCCTTTTAGAAAATGTCTCAGAAGATCCCTTTTCCTTTTAGGTGTCTTTGGCTCCCCTTTCTCCCAGGCCCCCTGTTCCTTCTGTCTGTCTGCTCTGTGCTCTTCCTCTCCCTCTCATTAGAGGCCCTTTACCTCCTGGCGATCCTTCATGCACAAGACGTCAGCGAGCAAAGCCTCGCTACGGGGTGGGCAGGAATGGACCAGCACAAGCAGGTCTTTTTCCTTCAGCCCGCCGGCTTCCCCACGCCCTTGGAGATACAGGCTTAGCCGCTGGCATTCGGGAGGGGGCCTGGGGTGGTGCCTTCCGTGTGTGGACTTCCCTGTTAAGCCCTGGTTTGGGTGGGGGCCCACACGCCCTCCTCACTTGTGCCCAGTGTCCTTCAGTCCGGAGCCTCTCTAGGGGTCCCGGCTCCTGCCGCTGCGTGACCCTCAGCCTGTTCAGTATTGGGGGTCCCCGGGCTCCATCTCCAGAGGTGCCTGGTGCCTTGGACTCGAGCCTCGGCAGGGTCCTCCTGGGAAAACCACCTCCTTGTTCACATCGCCTCCTACCAGGCACCAGGGGGTCAGCTCCCACATGCCGTCCCGACGTCTCCCACCTGCCGCCCCCCCCCCCGCCTGTTCCTGTGTCCTGCAGGGCTGATGCTTCACTCCTCCTTTACTGTTGTTTGGGGAGGTTTGGGCATGAGTGGGCGTGGCTGTTGCATGTCCCCCAGAGTTAGCTAGAAACGGGTGAGCCGTTACTCCTGCCTAGACCCCCCCGGCTGTGAGGCCCATATTCTGCACCACTGTATACTCCCCACCGGTGCCGCCACTGCCATGCCTTAGAGGCCAGGGCTGCGTGTGGGCTGGCCTTGCGTCCCCTGTCCTGTGTCCTGCCAGGGAGCCGGGGGTCCGAGGGCCTCCCCTGACCCCCCTCCTCCCACAGGGCTGCTGGACCTGGAGGACGATGGGGACCTGATCACTGTGGAGTTTGACGACGGCGACACGGGGAGGATTCCCCTCTCGCACATCCGCCTCCTGCCTCCTGACTACAAGATCCAGTGTGAGTGGCGAACCCGTGACACCGGCGCCCCTGCTCTCTGAGCCTGGCTCTGGGCTCTGCCTGCCGTTTGGACCCACAGGGATGGACACGGCAGAAACCATGGTGGGGGTGTCCAGGCAGGGCTGGGGAGAGGGTGTCTCAGGCCTTGCAGTCCCGTGTCCCATGGCCTTTGAGGGTAGTGCCAGGCCCAGGGGCCCAGGCCGTGGCAGGCTGATCAAGAACTGCTGTTGGCAGTTCCGGGCTCAGCATCGAATGTTGGCCTCGGCCCCGCGTGGTCGGCACTGCCATCCCCTGTGAATGACGGGACAGTGCTGGGCTCAAGGGGATGGACTCATCCAGGGTGCTCCCACTAGTAAGAGGAAGAGTCAGGACTTGGACCCAGCACTGCCTGAGTCCCCGCGGTTGACGGCATCTGAGGTTGTGAATGTTTCCTAAGTGGGTCATCCAAACAACAAACCAGCTGAGTGTGGTGGCTCACACCTGTACTCCCAGCACTTTGGGAGTCTGAGGCGGGAGGATTGCTGGAGGCCAGGCGTTTGAGACCAGCCTGGGCAACATAGTAAGACCCCATCTGTACAAAAAACTTAAAAATTAGCTGCGCGTGGTGGTGCGTGCCTGGAGTCCCAGCTGTTCAGGAGGCTGAGGGAGGAGGATTGCTTGAGCCTAGGGGTTGGAGGCTGCAGTGAGCTATGATCATACCGCTGCACGCCTCCAGCCGGGCGACAGCGAGGCTCTGACTCTAAAAGCAACAACGAAAGTCAGCATCTGTGTTCAGCCCTTCCAAGTTCCCCAAAGCGCTTTCTGTGAGTTCATTCGCTCGAGGGCCCTGCTGAGCGGCTGGTGTACACACACCTTGGCTGCTTCCCCCTCCCCGATGGCCACCAGCCCCTCTACCTGCCAGACCTCTCAGCCTGCTGGGGAAACCCACCCGGGGCCAGCCTCGGCGTCTGTTCCCACTCCCCGGGGCAGCGGGTCCGGCAGCTCCGAGAGGGGATCCCGGGCCTGAGCCCCTGTGCGTTGCGCCTGCAGGTGCGGAGCCGTCCCCGGCCCTCCTGGTGCCAAGCGCCAAGCGCCGCAGCCGGAAGACCAGCAAAGACACCGGGGAAGGCAAGGACGGGGGCACGGCAGGGTCCGAGGAGCCAGGAGCCAAGGCCCGGGGGCGCGGGCGGAAACCCAGCACCAAGGCCAAGGGTGGTACGTCTGCCCAGGCCCTGCCCAGGCTCAAGGGTGGGTGCCGGTGAGGGGGGTCGGGCACTCCTGGGAGCTGAGCACGGGGCCGGGGACCTGCAGAGTGACCACTCCCATCTCTGAGAACTCTGCACCGCAGGGCAGGTCTGAGCAGTGGACAGATTTGGAGAGTGAGGATCAGGCAGGCAGGGGGATTTGTCAGAGGCAGAGCCAAGATTCAACCTGTTTCCCTCCAGAGTCCAGAGAAAAATGCTTCGGTCTGAAGCCGAGGTGACCCAGGACCCCGTTGGGGCTAACACGACCTGAGGTGGTTGTCCCAGGGGAGCCACTTGCAGGAGGGCAGAGGGGCCCCCTGGCAGGCCTGGCGGTGGCAGAGCCGCACTGACGCTGGCCTTTGAGGCCCC
>NW_007062117.1:0-2099 GCF_000164805.1 Carlito syrichta
AAAAAAAAAAAAAAAAAAAGGCTGGGCTAGGTGGCTCAGCCTGTAATCGCGCACCTTGGGAGGCTAAGGTCAGGGATTGCCTGAGCCCGCAGGTTTGAGACCTGCCTGAGCAACTTGGTGAGACCTCATCTCTACAATAAATCAAAAATTAGCCGGGTGTGGTAGCGCACACCTGTAGTTCCAGCTACCCGGAAGGCTGAAGTGGGAAGGATCGCCAGAGCCCAGCAGGTCAACGCTGGGGTGGCCGGGAGCGTGCCACTGCACTCCAGTCTGGGCGACAGAGTGAGACTCCAACTCAGAAAAAAAATCTCCTTTCTAAATTCATCAATTATGGTTTTTAAGTTAACAAGTAGAAGAAAAATCAAGAGCTACTCCCCCAGAAAAGCCACCGGCTAATCTAATCACTAAAAATAAGAGATAGCACATACAGATAAGTAAGATGGATTCAAGACTATGTAAAATCATTCTATGAATACAGTTAGGTCTGAATGAATAATCCGTTGAGTATTAAAAGCTTAACTAGTCCTAATCCCAGACAAGAAATAAAATCCAAACAAATCAGCTTCTCTGGAAATTGGGAAAGCTGGAACTCCCTAAACAAATGCCTGCCCCAGAAAGTCTCACAGGTGTATCCCGCCATATATTTAAAGGAGTATATTACTCCAGTGCAATTTAAACTGGTCTGGAGAAGAGGAACAAAATGCACATTTTATAATCCAATAAATAGTGAAGAATCACAGATGGATTTCACCTATGATTAGATTATCAATAGCTTAAAAGTCAAATGGCGTTTAGTTAACAGAAGCCAACAGCATCATAAAATGACCTTATAACCAAGTGGGGTTAGATTGAGAATGTGAGATAGTTTAATAATACAATTTGTAGTCACTTTTCATTAATAGACATAGGATAATTCTTTTAAATTTCTGATTTATATCTATAATGCTAAAAAAAAAAGACAACAAAATCAGACACCCATTCTTGATTTGGACAACTTATTAAGATAAATGATATCTATTTAATATGATGAAACATCTCACAGCTGAAAAGCCACCCCCCTACATAGTCAGGAAACAATGGATGAATTCCCATAAGATAAGGCCTGTTCATTGTCATTGTTAAATACCCAATATTGTGCCAGAGGTCAAGGATATTAGGCAAGGAAAGAAATTAGAGTCACAAACAGAGAATTTGAATTATCACTATCTGCACACACTACTGCAAACCTAGAAAACACAAGATAATTACTAAAAGATCTATAAGAGTATAGAGTATAGTTGTAGAATAGGGACCCATCTCGTGTTTTTATAAAGTTTTATTGGAACACAGCTATGCCGACATTGCACACATACATAAGCCAGACTTTGGTAGTAAACACTAGACTGGTTTTTTCAACCCAATTCTAGAAGCTAAAATGTAAAGACCAAAAATGAAAAACTCAGTGGAAGGGTTTGACAGGTGATTAGATACAACTGAAGAGAAAATCAGTAACCTGGAAGAAGAGGCTGGGTCACTTAGCTAGTAAGTCATCCTAATGACTGCTCAGCAGCCCCATCCAAGCACAGATTCATCTTCTCTTAATCCTGACAACTGTCATAAGAATTTCCTCTACTTTCAGATGAGGCAATTAAGGGCATAATTTATTATAGTCCATTGAACTTAACAAGGTCCTCAGATATGTCCTGAATGGGTATGAATGGTATAAACTATTGTTCAGGACATAGAAACCTCTGTACCACAATATTATCAAGGATAGACAATATCGATCAAGCACTGACTCAAGTCAGTCCCTGGTCTAGGTTCTTTGTATGTATCACCAGACTTAGTTTTCAAAACGGTTTCATTAGGAGGGTACCACTGTTGGCCTCACTGTCAAGATGAGAAGACAAAGACTCAGAGGAACAAAATGAACTATCACAGGATGGCACAAGTAGGACATGGGAAGGGGAGACTTAAACCCAAGTTGGCTAACCCTAGGCCCCACTTTCCTTTTTTTTGTTGTTTTTTTTGATATTTTATTTATTTTTATCTTTATTTTAATTTTTTTTTTGAGTTGGAGTCTCACTCTGTCACCCAGACTGGAGCGCAGTGGCCGCTCC
>NW_007062117.1:2367-5380 GCF_000164805.1 Carlito syrichta
CGGTTAGGTGTACAATTACATTTCATTCAGGCACCCTGTTGATAAGAGGTGTTTCCCCATCCCCAGACAGATATTTGCTACTGTTAATCCCATCTTCCTCCCACCGCCTTTTTTTTTTGAGTTGGAGTCTCTCACTCTGTCAGCCAGGCTGGAGGGCAGTGGCATGCTCCTGGCCACCACAGCCCTGAACTCCTGGTCTCAGACAATCCTTTCACCTCAGCCTCCTGAGTAGCTGTGACTACAGGCACATGCCACAATGCCCAGTTAATTTTTTAATTTTTTGTATAGAGATGAGTTTTCACTATATTTCCCAGGCTGGTCTCGAAACCCTGGGCTCTAGGGGTTCCACCTGCCTCAGCCTTCCAAAGTTCTGGGAATACAAGGCTTGAGCCACTGCACCCAGCTAATTTTTTTATTTTTGTAGAAAAGAGGTCTTGCTATGCTGCCCAGGCTAGTCTTGAATTTCTGAGCTCAAGCAATCCTCCCACCTCAGCCTCCCAAAATACTGAGATTACTGGTGTGAACCACTGCGCCCAGCCAGAATGTGCATTTTATTTTATTTTTGAGTAGGAATCTCACTCTGTCACCCAGCCTATTGTGGCATGCTCACAACCACCATAGCCTTGGCCTGCTGGGCTTAGGCGATCCTTCTGCCTCAGCCTTCCAAGTAGCTGGAAATACAGGTGCACACTACCACACCCAACTTGCTTATTTATTTAAATTTATTGTAGGGATAAGGTCTCTACAAGTTGCCAAGGCTGGCCTCAAATCCCTGGACTCAGGTAATCCTCTCACCTGTGCCTTCTAAAGTGATGGGATTACTGGCATGAGCCACCGCGCTCCACTGAGATCTGCAATTTTTTTTTTAATTGGAGTCTTACTCTGTCGCTGAGACTGGAGTGCGGTGGCACTCTCCCGGCCACCACAGCCTTGACCTGCTGGGCTCCAGCAATCCTTCAGCCTCAGCCTTCCAAGTAACTGGAACTACAGACACACGCTACCATGCCTGGCTAACTTTTGATTTATTGTAGAGACAAGGTCTCACCAAGTTGCCCAGATGGGTCTCAAACCCGTGGGCTCAGGCAATCCACTTGTCTCGGCCTCCCAAAATGTTGGGATTACAGTCTGAGCCAGCAAGCCCAGCCAAAATCTGCATTTTAAAACAAGCATGGTAGGTGATTCTGTATCATTTTTGGAGAGACATCACAGTGGACTCCACACTTAAGGGAAGCGTTAGCAGTGGGCAGGCACTTCACCCCGCAGAGCAGGGTCTCAATATCCCCCTTCCTGGCCTGCACTGACAGCCCATCTCTTCTGTCACTTGTTTGTTCATTCCCCATTCGTTAAAAAGCGGGGGGGACACTGCTGGGCATGGTGGCTCAAGCCCTTAATCCCAGCACTTTGGGAGGCCAAGGCGAGAGGACTGCCTGAGCCCAAGCATTCGAGAACAGCCTGAGTAACTTGATGAGACCTCATCTCTACAATAAATCAAAAAACTTAGCCAGGCATGGTGATTAGTTCCAGCTACTCGGAAAGCTGAGGCGGAAGGATTGCTGGAGCCCAGCAAGTCGGCATTGGGGTGGCTGTGAGTGTGCCACTGCAGTCCAGCCTGGGCAACAGAGTGAAACTCCACTTAATAAAAAAAAAAAAAAATGGAAAACAGTCCACTGAGCATCTATTAAACCCTGGGACTATCAAAATGAAGAAAAACAGCCAGGTGCAGTGGCTCACGCCTATAATCCCAGCACTTTGGGAGGCTGAGGCAAGAGGATTGCCTGAGCCCACGGGTTCAAGACCACCCTGGGCAACTTGGTGAGACCTCGTCTCTACAATAAATCAAAAAATTAGCCGGGCGTGGTGGTGCACGCCTGTAGTTCCAGCTACTTGGAAGACTGAGGCAGAAGGATCATCTGAGCCCAGCAGGTCGAGGCTGCAGTGGCCGTGAGCATGCCACTGCACTCTAGCCTGGGCAACAGAGTGAGACTCCACTCCAAAAAAAAAAAAAAAGAGTAAGAAAGAAAAACTCCTGACTTCAAGGAACCCCAGAATAACCTTTCTGGTGGAAAAATCTGATCACATGTTTCCTTTGCTCAAGATCCTTCCGTGGTTCCTTTCCACCTTCAGAGGTGGCCAACTCAAATACCTTCAGGGACACAGTGGTGACAGCTGTGCAAGGCTGGGGAAAGGCAAAGGGGAACACTGGGGATGGCACCAGCTAGCGGCAGCCTGCATGCTCCTCCTATATATGCATTTAAATTTTAAAAAAGTAAGCCCAGCCAAGCAAAGTGCTTTAGCTGCTGATTTCAGCCCTGCAGCCATCTTATGCTGCCTCTGAATTCAAACTCTTAATGTGGCAAATAAAAGCTTTGGAATCATCTGTCCCAGCCTAGATTCCTAGCCTCATTCTTTGAACCCATCGCCCCATCACCCTACGGTCCAACAACCCAGATCTCTGAAGCTCCTTAAGTCTCCTAGCACACCATGACTTCTCATTTCCCCGGCCTTTGCACATGCTGCCCCTTCACTGGAAAGCACTTTCAGAGCCTTACCCACTCCGTGGACTCCTACTTTCCCCCGAGTCCAAGCTCACATGTCGCTTCCTCCAAGGAGCCCTTCACACTCAGGTGGATTTATGAACCATGCCCTCTGTCCCCACACACTTGGCTCATACCCACAGTATAAAACACACCAGGGAGGCTGTGCTCAGGGTCTGGGCTCTAGCCTGGGTCCAACACCTGGACCACTCTTCTTCCAGATGCCTGCGTGGCTCGCTCCCTTGCCTCCTCCAAGTCTTTGCCCAAATGTCACCTCCTCCAGAGGTCTGCTGCAACCACCTACTCAATTCTACAACCTGCTTCCCACCCTCACCACACTGTGGGTCCCCCTGCCCCATCTTATCTCTCATTTTTTTTTTTTTTTTTTTAGTTGGAGTCTCACTCGGTCGCCCAGACTGGAGTGCAGTGGCCGCTCCCGGCCACCGCAGCCTCGACCTGCTGGGCTCCGGCGATCCTTC
>NW_007062118.1:0-982 GCF_000164805.1 Carlito syrichta
CAGAGTTAGTAAGGGACACCTGCAAAGTAGCCTCCAGTGTGAGGAGGGAGGTGCTGGGAACAGATGGAATAGACCTGTCCCACCCACACTGGAGCAGAAGAGCCTTGAATGCCCCAGGCAGTGTCCCCTGCACTACCTCTGGAGAGGCACAGATGGAGGTTGGAGGCCACGTGGCACAGGCCCTGTCCTTGCCCCAGACAGCATTTCTGATAATCAGAGGCACATCCTTAAATGGAAAGAACAATTATGAACTACAGCAACTCCTCCAAGGCAGGCCTTGGAAGCTGGTTACAACCCTCCCTTGCTGAGATAAGAACTTTCAAGCATCTAAAGTAACATCTTTTGAATAGATGCCAACACAATCATGAGCCCTCGGCTCCCTGAGATATTTCGTATTTAACAATTCACGCTGGTTGCTGAGTTGAAAATTTCCCTTATGCTTACCTACTTGCATATCCTCATTTGCTTGAGCTTTGAACAAATGTGCATATTTACTTAATTCTCTGAATATGTTTATGGAATATTATCACAAACTGGAATAATGATATCAATAAGCTTCTCAGCTAAATTAAGTGTATACAGTAGCCAGATGCCTAAGTTTCAGACAGAATGTGCAAATCTTGTACAATTATTTTGATGACTTGGGTTGCCCGAATGAAGACCCCACAGCAAAAGACATTGGGTCTCCCAGACATGGTATAATTTGGTCATTTGTTATAAATGAGAGCATTCCCCAACATGTGATTATCATGTACTGTCCTGATGATAAGAAAGGAGCTGTCTTGAAAGCCCAGACTACTGTCTGGTGTTTTCATCCCAAGCTGAAATGCTCATCAATTACTGAGCATGTCCTCCTTTACAAGACAGGGCCAAGGTGATGGGAGCACTTGAGAAAATTCCCATGGGGAATTTTCAGATGAGTTCCAATGATGTTTTTCTTGGAATTATTGATATTTTTAAGAACGAGCTGCTCCCCCCCCCC
>NW_007062119.1:0-2360 GCF_000164805.1 Carlito syrichta
AAGGCTAAGGCGGAAGGATTGCCTGAGCCCAGCAGGCTGAGGCTGTGGTGGCTGTGAGCGGTGTGCCACGGAACTTCAGCCTGGGTGACAGAGTGAGACTCCAATCTAAAAAAATATTTATTAGCAAGAAGGTTTATTTCTATTGAATTACATAATGTATTCCGATAGTACAGCTAAAAGTGATGCACATTCATCAATGACTATTGTCAAAATGTAAATATGAACACATCTGTTCGAGTCCCTTTCTTTATATTTCCTTCTACCCCTCTGCTGCCAACCTACTGATATTCTGATATACATTGCTCAGAAGTGGCTTAACAATTCCATGTCCAAGATGCATCTTTTCTGTCCATTACAGTAAAAATATACTTACAATTGGCTAATTCACTAGCTCCACTTTTTATCATACATTGTCACCTTAGGACAGCTATAAAGCTTAGATGTTGCAAGAGAAAGAACTTTGTTCATAATAAACACAGGCATTTTCCTAAAAGTGCACATATAGACCTGTGATTATAATCTGAAACTGTCTTCTAGAGATGGAGATACTAGCAAAGAGGCCTGCCCTTCACCCTTCTCTTCTCCCTCTTCCACCATTCCAGTGACTAAGTACAGAGCTACTTCTCGCTATCAGAGGTGGGTTAACAAAGGTCACTCCCAGAAGATGGTCCTTCCTAAAAACTAACAAAAAGACATTGATGAAGGGATTATTTTACCACCTCTACTTCTAACACTCTTTGAGCATTAGGACTTGTTTATCCTTTAATACACACCAATGTTAACTAAAATACACATATAGATCAGTGATTAGACTATCTGAACTAATCTAACTTACAGGTGAGAATCCTTCTCTCTGTATACGTCTTCCTTCCCACCTCCAGCACCCAGTGAACAGCCAGCATATACACTAAAACATCAAAGTTAACAATTCCATTTCCAAATGCAACCGCTCCTTTTTTTTTTTTTTTGAGTTGGAGTCTCACTCTGTCACCCTGGCTGGAGCACAGTGGCACACTCACGGCCACCCTTGTGTTGCCCTGCTGGGCTCAGGTGATTCTTCCACCTCAGCCTTCCAAGTAGCCAGAACTACAGGTGCAAGCTACCACACCTGGCTAATTTTTATTTTTTATTTTTTGTAGAGACGAGGTCTCGCCAAGTTGCCCAGGCTGGTCTCGAATCCGCAGGCTCAGGCAACCTACTGGTCTCAGCCTCCCAAAGTGCTGGGATTACAGGCTGAGCCACTGAGCCCGGCCAACCACTCCTATGAAATAACAGAAAACATGTAAAGGATATTACTTTAATCCTCTACTTTTAACATATGTTGTACACTTTAAAACATATAGAAAGACTAGATGTTTCAAATAGGATTTAAGTTTTCCATTATATACACAGTAACATTTAATAAATAGTGTACATACATAACAAAGGCTTTAATTTGAAACTGTCTTCTAAATAGAGACATTCTGGCCTAGACCTTTCCCACCTCTGCCAACCCGCTGGACAAACATAAGCATCTGTGCACTGTTCACAGAGGTGTGACATCTGTACAATGTTCATAGCACACACTGTTCATGGAGGTGATTTAACAATTTCACTTCCAAACACAGTGCTTCCCATTAGTTTTTAAAAGCTATTTACAAAAAGTGTTATTTGACTTTACTTTTAAATACATCAGGCACTTCTAAATATCTAGAAAAACTAGATATTTCATATAAGAATTTGTCCACTAGGTACACAGTACCATTGAATAAAATAGCACACATGTAACAATGGTTATATTCGGAGGTATTTTCCAAATATGACTCTTTGGCCTTGAACTCTTCCCTCCTCACTTCCTTCTCTAAACCAGTGGACAAGTGCAAGCATATGTAATGCTTAGAGTTGGTTGAACAAATTCATTTCCAAAAATCATTTACAGAAGAAAAGTTTTCCTATGAATTTCAACATAAAGTGTACAAAATGTGCTAATTTTACCAAGTGCTTTTTCATACATGGGCAACCTCTTTAACATCTAGAGGCCAGATGCTGCAAAATTAGGAGATTTTTTGTCCATTTTATACTCTATATTACACAAAAAACCCAAAATTCACAACACAAGCAGAAAAATGGTATCTGAAAATGTCCTAATATGAACAAACTAGCATGTTATGATTTGCAATTCCTCCCCTCCCACCTCCTCTAAACTAGTGAACAAGCATAGACAAGTACTCTACTGCTCATAGAGGCCATTAAACAATTCCATTCCGGTCAGGCGCGGTGGCTCAAGTCTGTAATCCCAGCATTTTGGGAGGCCGAAGTGAGTGGACTGCCTGAGCCCAAGGGTTCAAGACCAGCCTGGGCAACATGGTGAGACCTTATCT
>NW_007062120.1:0-975 GCF_000164805.1 Carlito syrichta
AAAAAAAAAAAAAAAGAATATGAGTTCCATTAGTCTGAAATTACAAATTGGTTTAAATCTGTTACATTAGACTCGACAAACTCAAGGTCCTGTATTTTGACTTCAGTTAAATTTCAATTTCAAGATACCTAAAGGACAATTCTGTCTGGTAGTAAATACGTCAAGGAAAAATAATGTATTGTATTTATGTTGTAGAGACATAAGCATTCTTTATTATTCAAAAAACTTTGAAAACTACAAAGAATTCCTCTTTTTTTCTCCCTTCAGCAATAATACTAGTTATAGTTTCAAAACTTGAAAGTAAAAAATAATGTTCTCATTCTCAGTTTGCATATACTTATTCGTTCATATATTACTTTGAAAGTATTTTAAAAAACAAAACAGTGGTGCCTGATTTTCAGTTGTAAGTGTCTGATATACTTAACAATGCATATTCTGGATTTTTGTTTATCCTCTTTTCTTTCTTAAAAAATAATGAATAATTAGATGATGTTTCTGGATGACATTTAGTAGTATCAATAATTCTTCCTCCCTCCTTTCATAGAAGTGAACAACAAATGATTATATGTATGGAATTTCTAGCAATGTATTTTTTTTGAGGTTAACAGCCTTATTGTACCATGCTTCTTGGAGTTTTAATCATTCCCAGGCTCTTTCTAAACCATCTATTTTATAGCAATTGAAAATATCAGCAAAGAAAATAACTGGAAGATTAAAAGATATTTTCAATGACATTTTTCTGAAATAATAGAAATTTAAGCCTGTAATGTCAAGTCATTGTCTGAATTTTATTTTGATTCAGTCTTATGCTTATAAATCTCGCCAGTCTGAGGTTCAGATTCATCTTTATGGTTGAACATAAAGATAAATCTTGAGGTGGTGGAAGAACTGTTAGGAATACAATGTGTCACGTTTTATTTGTGCACTAGATTTCATTCTTTTAAAGGTCTCACATTGTTTGCTTTTCTGTTGGTT
>NW_007062121.1:0-966 GCF_000164805.1 Carlito syrichta
CTGCGCTACCACGCCAGGCTCATTTTTTGGTTTATTGCAGAGATGCGGTCTTGCCAAGTTGCCCGGGTGGGTCTCGAACCCCTGGGCTCGCGCAATCCTCTCGTCTCAGCCTCCCAAAGTGCTGGCATTGCAGGCCGAGCCACGGAGCCGGCAATCCCCTACATTTTCACTAGAGGAGGGGCGGGTTTATGCAAAACAGACTGGGCAGAGGGCAGGCGGGAGATGCAGGAAAGCGCTCTGTTTAAGGTCTATTTCCCCAAACCCAACGACGATCACGAAGGAAGAATAGTGGACAGTTGACGTTCGGAAATATACGACATGGGAGAAGAATTGGATCGTGATACCAAGGAAGTGACCACAAATGTAATAGGAATGGGAATAGTAAGGCACGCTAGGAGGCAGTCACAACTAAAGCAGTGTGTGTTCTTCTTAGTTTAGTATCTGATACGTTCTTTCTCCAAGAACAACATATTAAACGAGGGTTTTGGGGCTGGGTTTGTCCACTCCATGCATCGGCCTGGTTGTTACAGTACTTCTACGAACGGCGTATCCCTCCGGGGTTAACTAAATTGTGCTGAAGATTAGGATTTGCTTATTAAAGGTGGTATGCTTGTCTGCTGTTCCCAGTGGTCTCCGGGGGCAGTGGCCACATCGTTTCTTTGAGGCTCTCTTTGTGCTATATCAGGTTTTCCCTGTTTCAGCCTGGGTCTTGTATCTCAGTGTCGTTTGCAAGTAACTGGAGATGCCTAGCTGCAGGGTCAGGCCTCCCGTCGTGCTTGGTCTACCGGCGTAAGCCACTGGGCCTCCCTCTTACCTTGTTTCTAAAGTGGCTTTATGGGCTGGGCGCAGGGTCCCAAACCTGTAATCCCAGCTGCTTGGAAGGCTGAGGTGGAAGGATCCCTCAGTCCAGCAGGTTGAGGCTGCGGTGGCCGTGAGCGTGACACTGCACTCCAGCCTGGGCGACAG
>NW_007062122.1:0-2957 GCF_000164805.1 Carlito syrichta
CTGCCGGCGCCCGCTCTCCTTTCCCTGGGCCCCAGCCCTCAGCCCGCCCCCGCGGCGGCTAGGCCGGCTTCTCCCTGTCCCCGCCTCTGGCAGTTCTGTGGTCAGCCACGGTTTCCCCGCTCCCCGGACTGCATCTGTGGCCCTCCCCCACCCCAGTGACCTCTGCCCTCGTACCCTTTCCCACGCGGCTTCACATCTCTAATTTCTCAGGGCGCAGGGCCGGCAGGGGTTTTATCGCCTTCTTTCGGATGGAAAGGGTGGGACCCGGGGCCGTGAAGGTGGAGGCTGGCCCAGAGCCCTCACCTGCTGGCCGCAGGCACCCGGCCTCGGCACTGCCCTCCACGGGGGCCCAGCCCTGCCACACACGGCCCTGCCGCGCTCTCGGCAGGACCTGGCCAGCAAACAGTCCGCGAAGGCTGAGGTGGCCGTCCAGCCATCGACTGGCCCCGCACGCGGGTCTGGATGCCTGCCTGGGAACCAGGACGCCTGAAGAGTGGCGGGGAAGGAGACGCCCCGTGCGGGGTGGCCTGGCTCCGGCCCCACCCTCCTAGGCCAGGGGAGAGCCTGGCCCCTCGTGGACTAACCTGGGTCACAGCAGTGGGCCGAGCTTGGCCGGCGCTGGCCGGCCGTCGTGGGCCAGAGAGTGTCCTGGGATGGAAAGCTCTGGTCAGGACAACGGCGCGGATCCATCCCCAGGGAGGAGGAAGTGCAGAGGGGCTGGCCTCGGGCCACAAGGACCCACAAGGAGGAACTGATGGGAGATGTGTAAGTGGCGGTGAGGGGCCGGGGGCGTGGTTGCCGAGAGCAGCTGTCTCCGCCAGGAATGAGGACCAGGAAGGACAGGCCCACCCTGGATCCCTGAGGGCAGAAGGGCTCTGGGGCCTGGGAGGACGTCCTGATGGGGCGGATGATGCAAGGGGTGCTGGGGTGCGTCCCAAAGAGGGGCAAGCTCAAGACTAAAACAGACCCAGAGGTAGCACAGGGGACTCTGGCCCGGCGGACGGCAGGGTGGGACCAGGATTTGGGGCCTGCCCTCTGGGCTACCCGAACGGGCAGCCGGGCGGTGCCGGCAACACCAGCCACCACAGATCAAGAGGCAGCGCTCCTCTGTCGGGCTGAGGCGATCTCGTAGGTGGGGCTGGGCTGGGGCTGAGGCAGCCCAGAACCTGCAGCCCAAGGGAGCCCTCGTGAAGGCTGGTGCTCAGGGGACCCCCACGGTGCCCAGCCGGAGGGGCCCAGGAGAAAGTGGCACGCTTCAGAAGTGACTCCAGGGCCCATAGAAAGGGAAGCAGGGTTACCCAGGAACTGACGTGGACCAACCAAGACATGTCACATGCCAGCCCCGGCCTCACGTGTGGTGTTTGAATAAAGGAGAGGGCTTCTCCTTTCTGTGGGGCTGCTTGTCTGCTTGGGAGAACTCAGACGCTGTGGGTTTGGGTTTCAGCAAAGCTCTGGACCCACTCATGGCATTCTTGGGGAAGGGAAGGGAGGGAAAGACATCCTGTGTGCTAGGGCTGTGCCCCCAAAACTCCAGCTGTGAGGTCAGTCCCGGGTCCTGGAGGTTACTGCAGGCATCCACCAGCCTCCATACCCACAGCGTCCCTGAGCTCGAGTCACAGCGCACAGGGCGCCAGTGTGGCTGCAACCATGGTTTGTTTATTTCAAACGTGCAAAGCTGAACATGCAAGCACAAGACTAACAGGAATGTCTGGCAGTGGCCCTGAGAGGTGACCGTGTGAGGGTGTCCTGTGGCCAGTTCTGCTTGGCTGAACAGGGCTTGAGCCCCTTAGACCAGCCCTTGGGTCTGAAGGCCTGGGCACCTGGGCCTGGGAGGCTCACTGGAGACTCTTCCTCGCCTAAAAATCAGAGTATCTTGCGAAAGAAGAAAGCAGAAATCACAAGGGTCTAAGGGCGCGGGGGGGGGGGGGTGGGTGTAACAGAAACTGTCCTGTCCACTGGGGCTTCCCTTCTTGGGGTGGGGAGGGGCGGGCAAGGTCTTATCCAGCCTGATGTCCCCCAGGAGTTGGGCCAGTGGCAAAGGCAGGCCCAGGGGC
This sequence comes from Carlito syrichta, assembly GCF_000164805.1. Taxonomy (NCBI): domain Eukaryota; kingdom Metazoa; phylum Chordata; class Mammalia; order Primates; family Tarsiidae; genus Carlito; species Carlito syrichta. The sequence goes on from NW_007062122.1 coordinate 2,055, forward strand.
TAGACCCAAAGTCTGCTGGCCCGGAGGGAAGAGCCTCCTGCCTCTTGGGGGCAGGGGCGATGCCAGGGGAGCTAAGAGGATCCCTGAGTCCTGGGGCAGACAGGCCCAGGACTCTCAACTGGATTCGCCACGGCCAGAGTCAGCGGCCACTCAGGCAGCCTCACAGCTGGGGGTCTCTGCCACCAGGGCTAGAGGTCAGGCTGTGGGCGGAGCCGGGCTGGTCACCGCCTGAGGGGCCCCTCTGGCTCGGCCTGGCCGGGCACGGGGGACTCTTGGGACCCGGAGGTCCTGATGTGGCCGGGACATTCTTCCAAGGGGCCCAAGGGGACCTGGGGCCTCTGACAGCTGTTGGACAGAGGACAAGGGCAGCTCTGTGCAGATTCTTCAGGGGAGTCTGAGTCATTAGAGGCAGCTGAGCAAGCAGGGGTGGGGCGTGCAGCCATCGCTGTCGGGGGAGGCCCGGGTGTCACTGCCACAAGTCACCGGCCGCCGCCCCGTTGTCATTCTCGTGGAATTTGTGCAGGTGGTCGGCGAACCTGGGGACACAGAAGCCTTTGCTGAGGCCGAGAAGGAAAAGAAACGCGAGTGGGGCGTGGGGGGTGTCATCCCATGTGACGGAGTGGGGGATGGGGAAGGTGGCCACAGTTGGTGGGCACCAGAGTGGGGGTCTCTGTGGTGGGCTGAGGAGCAGGGGACATGCCGGGGGGCCTTGGGGGTGTCGCGGGGCAGTGCTGGGGGCTCGTGGGGGCCGCGGGGGTCCAGGCGGGCGTCCTCACTTCTTGGCGCAGAAGGTGGTGCAGTCCCTCTCCACGCTCTCACTCCACGCCAGCTTGTAGAGAACCTGAGCGGGCAGAGACGCCGTGAGCGGCCCCCCCTGCCTCGGGGCCACGGCTGCAGCCCACT
>NW_007062123.1:0-1725 GCF_000164805.1 Carlito syrichta
GCGGAGGGTTAGAGTTAACCGGATCCTCAAAAGAATCCTCAGTAGAGGGAGGTAAAACAGGATAAAACCCATAAGAAGCAGAGGCTGAAGGTAATGTGTCCAACACAGGCTTTGCCTCATGGAGAGGTGGCTTAGGCAGAGAAGGGTCCAAAATATGAGGATTAGTACGTCCTGACCAATTAAGAGATAAAGTGACCAGGACTTGACTGGTGGTTTCAAGAGAACATGCTTTTAACCAGGGTGGTGGGTTCTGGACCAAACTTAGCCACTGATCAATACAGGGGGAGTGATCCAGATATCCAGGATTTTCCTTTATGACTTTCCCAACAGATTCAGTAACCTTAACATCCAGAGACCCTGAGAAGGCCATTCAACATCAAATGCAGGCCAGTCTATGTTGCAGAGGGTTTGGAGTCTGCTTTTTGAAAGGTAGACACTGTAACCTCAGCAAATGCAGCAGAGAAATCCTTTAGCATACAGTCCAGAGGATAGACTGATTTTGAATTCTGAGATCCCATGACTCACAAAAAAAAGTGGTACAAAGAAAACAGACAGACAAATAACATGTCCAAACCAAAATGAAAAGTTAGGCATCCCTGGAACACCTCAGGGCAGAGAACAAGGGGACTCTATTTAGCCAATGTCTTGACTCTGTGAATAGTCTCTGATAGACAACATTGTCAGGTCATTTTTTTCTTAATCAGAAATGAAAACAGAAACCACAGTCACAGGCAAGCAAACAGGAAACCAAAACTAAATATTACATCCTAGGAGATTAAAAATGAACTCAAGTTCTTTTGAAGTAGTAGCTGCCAGCAGTTGTTTCAACTCCCTCAGAGCCAGATGAGAGGCTACAGGCCCTGAGAATCTCAGAAGGCACCTCCCCTATACCTCTCCTCCCAGCCAGGGAGAGTCAGAGTGAGGCAGCTGCTTGGGCTGGATGGTGGAATTATTCTTGTTGGGACCTGCAAATGTTAGAGCTGGACAGCAAGAAAGGAGACACAAACATACAGAGAGCGTCAAATTGTGAATCCTTTATTTAGGCTGGTGACTGAGAGCAGACTAGTGTCCAAAAACTTTCATCCCTGAGCAGAGGGGGTAGAGGGTATAGAAAGGCAAAAATTATATAAGCTGTACAGTTTGCTTTATATTTTCTTGGCAAAACATTGAACAGTTAGATTAGATACAGAATTTGTAGTTAGGGAGTTTTCAAGCACCGAGGGGAACAGGAATGTGGGTGTGCAGTGTGATTATGGGAAAGTTACATAAAGGGTTAATTCTGGATTAAGACGGAAGATCCATTACAAAATGGAGTTACTTATGTCAAACACGCTATTACAGGTTATTATAGGTTTTTGTCCAGATTAGATATTTTATATTTCACTGTCATAAGAAAACTATCTAAAAACAGACAAACAAACAAACAACAACACCAACAAAAAAAAACCCTGGACCAGATGGCTTTCCAGTGGAATTCCACAAAACATACAAGGAGGAGCTGATACCAATCCTACTGAAAGTATTCTAGGCAACTAAGGAAGACAAAACTCTCCCCAAATCATTTTGCAAAGCTACCATCACACTGACACTCAAACCATACAAATCCAACAAAAAAGAAAGAGAACAACAGGCCAATATCACTGATGAACATAGATGCAAAAATTCTCAACAAGATTCTTGCAAATGAAATCCAACAACACATCTCAAAAAAATCATCCACTATGG
>NW_007062124.1:0-940 GCF_000164805.1 Carlito syrichta
GCCCAGTGATTGTCCTTCCTCTGTGATTGGTGACACAGTGAGTGAGTGAGTGGGGATCCCTGGGGAAGGGTGCCTCAGTGACTGAGCCTCCACTGTGAATGGTGTGCCAGTGATTGGACATTCTCTGTGGTAACTTACCAGTGACTGAGTTCCCTGTTGATATGTGTCCCATTGGTTGGTTCTCTCCTATTGAGTGACAGTTACTGACTCTCCACTGTGATGGCTGCTCCTGTGACTAGTCTTCTTCTAAAATGGATTTCCCAGTGACTGTGTCTCCACTGTGATGCCCTCCCCAGTGACTGGTCCTCCTCATTGATGGGTATCTATCTGGCAGACTTTCCTCTGTGTTGTAGTCCCAGAGACTAACCCTCTACTGTGATGTGTGCCCCAGTGACTGAATTCCCCTGTGATGTGTGCCCCAGTGAATTTCCTCCTCTCTGATCAGTGTGCCAAAACCTTACCCTCCTTCTATTTGGTGTTCCAGTACTGACACTCAACTGTGATGGGTGTATCACTGACTGGACCTCCTCTGTGATGGGTGTCCAGGGATTGGGCCTCCTCTGAGATGGTGCACCAGTGATTGACACTCCTCTTTGATCGTTGCCCAAGTGCTTTCCCCTCTTCAATATGAGTGGTCCAATTATTGGCCCGACTACATGACCCTGCTCTGTGATGGGTACCTTAGTGATGGACCCTCCTCAGTGATGGGTGCTCAAGTGATTGGCACTTTTCTGGGGTGAGTGACTCAGTGATAGGGTCACCTCCTTATGTGTGCTTCAGGACCTGCACTCCTCTGGCATGGTTGCCTCATTGACTGGCCCTCCTGGCGAAAGGATGTCTCATTGATTGGCTCTTTTTCTGATGGTGCCCAGTGACTGGTTCTCTTCTGTGATAGGTACCCCAGGGGCTAGGACTCCTCTTTTACAGTGACCCAGAGACC
>NW_007062125.1:0-2859 GCF_000164805.1 Carlito syrichta
GGGCCAGGAGGGCATGCAGGCGGCGCAGAACAGCGACTTCGCGCTGGCCCAGTTCTGCTTCCTGCAGCGGCTGCTGCTGGTGCACGGGCGCTGGTCCTACCTGCGGGTGTGCAAGTTCCTGCGCTGCTTCTTCTACAAGACGCTGGCCGGCATGATGGTGCAGATCTGGTTCGCCTTCTACAGCGGCTTCAGCGCCCAGGTGTGCTGGCCCGCTGCGGGAGGCGGGGCCTGCCTGCGGCCACCCGGTTGGGCTGCGTCCAGCGTGGGCTGCCGGCCGGATCAAGGGAGGTGGCTCCTCGCCCTGCACCCTGCGCCCTGCGCGGCCTTCCCCGGGCGTTCGGCTCGTGAGGACTGGCGCTTCGAATGTGCCTCCTCTGTCGGGCGGAAAGCAAGGGCTTGAACCCTGGCGAACACAGGCCCGTGGGAGCCAGGCCCCTGACTTGGAGACTCTCAGTGGGGTCAGATGTGCCCCGGACCCCAAGAGCGTCCCCGGGTGGTGATTTTCCCCGTGCGCAGGCGATTGTCTGGGGTCTTTGAGAGGGAGCGAGCACCCTGTCCCAGTAGCCAGGCCTCCAAGCAGGGGCTTTGCGGGAGCACCTTTCGTAAGTGTGTATCTTGCTTTTTGTTTTGCTTTTCTATTTCTAGATATTTTCCTCTTCTAGATGCTTTTAAGATTTTTTCGTAGGCCAGGTTCAGTGGATTGCCTGAGCCTGCGGGTTCGAGACCTGCCCGGACAACTTGGCGAGACCTCGTCTCTACAATAAATAAAAAATCAGCCGGGTGTGGTAGCACGCACCCGTGGTTCGGGCTCCTTGGAAGGCCGAGATGGAAGGATCGCCGGAGCCCAGCAGGTCGACGCTGGGGTGGCCGGGAGTGTGCCACTGCACTCCAGCCCGGGCGATGGAGTGAGATTCCACTCAAAAACAAAACTTTCTTTTTACTTGAGACAGGGTCCCTCCCTGTTGCGCAGGCTGGAGTGCTGTGGCACAGTTGTGGGTCACCGCAGCCTTGACTTGCCAGGCTCCAGCCATCCTCTCACCTCGGCCTTCCGAACAGCTGGGACTACAAGTGTGTGCCACCACGCCCGGCTCCTTTTTTAATTTTTTGTAGTGAGGCGGGGGGGTCTTGCTATGTTGGTCAGTCTGGTCTTGAACTCCCAGGCTCAAGTCATCCTCCCGCCTCGGCCTCCCAGAGTGCTGGGATGACAGGGGTGAGCTGCACACTCACCCCCAGATGCCACCATCATGGGACTGTTTTCTTGGTTCTTTTGGTTGGGTCCTTGGGTTGGGTCCCCCGTCGCCGGTGCAGGGAAACACGGCCAAGCGTGTGTGTGGATCTCGCACCTACAACTCTGCTGCGTTCCAGCCCGGCCCCGAGCGTCCCTTGACCAGCCCGGTCTCAGCCCGCCCCTGAGGATGCCGCAACTCTGACTCGATGGAGGCCCCTGCGGGCGCAGGCTGAGCTTGGCGGGTGGGGCTCCCGGAGGCTGACCGGTCTGTCTGTCCCCAGCCCCTGTACGAAGGCTGGTTCCTGGCTCTCTTCAATCTCCTGTACAGCACACTCCCGGTCCTCTACCTTGGCCTCTTTGAGCAGGTGAGGCCTGGGGCGGGCCGGGAGACCCCTGGGCCCGGGGGCAGAGCTCACGGTGCAGCTCCGTACCTCCCCCGCCCATGCCCTCTTCCGCTCCCCCAAGCTCTGTCGTCCCGGGGCCGCCTGCTCCCCAATCTGTGGGAGCCCTGTCCCCGTGCCTTGGTCTGCCCGTCTGTGCAGTGGGGGCGACTGGCAGAAGAGACGGTGCTGCCGCTGTTTGTCCCAGCCCCAAGAGGCCCCAGTTGAGTGGGGGAGGGGTGTCCCATAGACTGTTCCGGAAGGTGGGAGTGTCCCGTCCCTGCACAGCCTGGTACAGAAGCCACCAGTCACACGTGACCAGCGAGGAGCCCTCGGACTGCGGCTGGTGTGACCAAGGAACTGGACTTGGATCTCATTTCCTGTTTTCTGTGTAGATTTCTTTTTTTTCTTTTGTGTAGAGACAGAGTCTCACTGTGCTGCCCAGGCTGGTTTTGACCTCCGGCCGCAAGTGATCCTCCTCCTGCCTTGGGTTCCCAAAGAGCCGGGACTGCAGACGCCAGCCACCATGCCTGGCTTAGTGTTTTGGTTTTTGTAGAGACGGGGTCTTGCTGTGTTGCCCAGGCTGATCTTGAGCTCCTGGCCTCAAGCAATCCTCCTGCTTCAGCCTCCCAAAGAGCTGGGCTTCTGGGCAGCCATCCAGCGAGTGTTTTCTAGGATTTTACATTCTGGTGAAGTCCAAAGAACGTACGATCCCTCATCCCCGCTGGTCTCGGGCACACGGTTGAGCAGCGCCCGGCACACTCGTCCAGCCGCGAGACGAACCTCCCGCTTTGTTTCATTTTAACCCACTGGAACCCCAAGAGCCCCCGCGAGTGGCTGCCCGGCTGGCCAGGCACCCGCGGGGACTGGCCTTCACGGGCCCGCCCTCTTACGAGCCTCCCCCAGGACGTGAGCGCCGAGGAGAGCCTGGAGATGCCCGAGCTGTACACGGCAGGGCAGAGGGACGAGCTCTTCAACTATGGGGTCTTCCTCCAAGCCGTGGCCCATGGCATGGCCGCCTCCCTGGTCAACTTCTTCGTGACGCTCTGGGCCAGCCACGACACCGCGGGCCCCTCCAGCTTCAGCGACTACCAGTCCTTCGGGGTGGTCCTGGCCCTGTCGGGACTGCTGACGGTCACCTTGGAGGTGTGCGCGGTCCGCCCCGAGGGCCTCTGACTCAGCCTCCCATGCCTCGTCCCGGGACCCGGCCTCGGGGGCCTTCCTGGGGGCCTCTCGCGGACCCAGATGCTG
>NW_007062125.1:3155-5096 GCF_000164805.1 Carlito syrichta
GGGGGCTGCGGCGAGGGGAGGTGGGGGTGCCCATCGGGCTCTGCCCTGACCCCCGCCCGTCCCCAGATGCCGACCGCAATGTGCTGGCCCTTCCCTCGGCCCTGCTGGTGATTCTGCTGAACGTGTCCTTGAACACCCTGCCCGTCCTGGCCCTCCGCGTCATCCTCCAGGCCCTCAAGAAGCCGCCCCCCAAGGTGAGGGGGCCTGGGGCCCTGCCGCGCCTCCCAGGACTCCACGGGCGCAAGCTCGTGCTGGGAGCAGGGTGGGGAGGCCCGCGGGGGGCTGGATTCTCCAGGAGGAACCGCACTTCCTGGGACGAGGCGGCGGCGCCGTCGGGCTTCGCCCGCAGATGGGCGAGGGCGTGGGCGTGGGACCGGGCAGGACAGCCTCGAAATGATGGAGGGAGGAGGGGAGCGTCGAGACAGCCATGGCGTCCGTCCAGGGATGGACACGTGGACCCAGCTCAGTCTCCGAAAGGAAGGGGGCTCGGACACAGGCCGTGGTGTGGAGGGGCCTTGAGGATGCCCTGCTCGGTGAGAGCCAGACACAGAAGGAAGGACACACAGGGCAGGAGGCCATTTGCAGGAGACGTCCCGAACAGGGCAGTCTGCAGAGCCGGGATGTGGACTCGTGGGCGCCAGGGGCTGGGGAGACGGTGGGGCGTGATGGCGCGCGGGGACAGGGTTTCTGTTTGGGAAGATGAGAAAGTTCCGGCAAGGATGGTGGTGATGGCGGCACAACCGTGCAAAGGTCCTTGAAGCCACCGAGCCGTGTGCCCGTACAAAGAGTTGTCAGGGCGGGGCTGGACATGGGGGCTGACGCCCGTAGTCCCAACATTTCGGGAGGCCAAGGCAGGAGGGTCACGTCAGCCCAGAAGTTTGAGACCAGCCTGGGCAGCAAAGTGAGACCTCCTCTCCCCGCAAAATACAAAATTAGCTGAGCGTGGCGGCGTGCCTGGCATCCCAGCTGCTGGGGAAGCTGAGGTGGGAGGAGTGTGAGTCCAGGAGGTTGAGGCTGTGGTGAGCCAGGGCTGGGTTACTGCGCTCCAGCCTGGGTGACAGAGCAAGACCCCGACCCAAAAAAATATAAAAGTAGGAAATGGGAAATTCACCAGCTCATGTACCCAAGACGTGGAAAAGTAGGACCGGGACGTGCCACGGGCCTGCTACCACACAGGCTGGCCATGTGGCTGTTCCAGGTTCACCTCCTCTGGGTTTGCCATCATGGGACACTCAGGGCACCTGGCGGCTGGCTCAGTGTTAGGTCCCAGGGAAGGACTCTGGTTGGCTGGTCCAGAGTTAGGTCCCAGGGGAGGACTCTGATTGGCTGGTCTGGTGTCAGTTTCCAAGGAGGACACTAGTTGACTCAACTTGGGTAGGACAGAACCTGGTCAATCCCAGGGATGGGGGGGTGACATGAAACCAGTTAACAGAGCGTGGGAGGGCCACCCCCTTGGTTCTCCTTTCACTGTGGGAGCTTTTCTTTTCTTTGCTTTTTCTTTTTCTTTTGAGTCGGAGTCTCCCTCTGTCACCCAGGCTGGAGTGTAATGGCACGCTTGTGGCCACTGCAGCCTCCACCTGCTGGGCTTAGGCGATCCTTCCATCTCAGCCTTCCAAGTAGCTGCAACTACAGGCATGTGCCACATGCCTGGCTAATTTCTTGTAGACATGAGGGCTCACCAAGTCACCTAGGCTGGTCTCCAATCCATGGCCTCACGCAGTCCTCTCACCTCGGCCTCCCAAAGTGCTGGGATTATAGGTGTGAGCCACTGGACCTGGCCCTTGTGGGAGCTTTTCTGTCTTCTCAATGAATCTTGCTTTCTCAAAAAACAAAACAAAACACACACACACAATGTGGGAGTCTGATGACCCTTTTCTTTTCTTTTTTTTTTTTTTGGAGTTGGAGTCTCACTCTGTCGCCCAGACCGGAGTGCAGTGGCCG
>NW_007062125.1:5216-10739 GCF_000164805.1 Carlito syrichta
CCTGCCGGGCTCCGGCGATCCTTCCGCCTCAGCCTTCCGAGTGGCTGGAACTACAGGCGCGCGCTACCACGCCCAGCTACATTTTGATTTATTGTGGAGATGAGGTCTCGCCAAGCTGCCCTGGTGGGTCTTGAACCCGCGGGCTCAGGCGATCCACTTGCTTCGGCCTCCCAAAGTGCTGAGACTGCAGGCTGAGCCAGACCCTTTCCTTTTCAGGAGGAGGAAGAGGAGGAGGCGGTGGCCCCCAGTGGGGATGTCTTCACTGTGGAGCCCAGGCCTCCTTTCCAGCGCGAGTCCCGGGTCCGGCGGTCCAGCTATGCCTTCTCCCACCATGAGGGCTACGCGAACCTCATCACGCAGGGCACGATCCTGCGGAAGGAAAGCGAGCACAGCAACGAGCTCGTCTCATCTGACGAGGAGTTGCCCTCCTCTCCACAGGACTCACGCTGGCATTCCAGGAGGGAGTCCTTCCAGAGGAAGAGGCAGCACTGGCTCCTGAAAGTGCCCTCGGAGGACATGCAGTCCCCCTCCACTGTGAGCTGGAACGTTTCCACAGACAGGCAGTCCACAGGCCGGCAGTCCTTGCCGTACTTGGAAAACCAGCCCATTACTGCCAGAAGGGGGTCCTCTAGCTCACACAGGCCATCCGGGTCTTCGCAGGGAAAGTCGGTGTCACAGGAGAGGCCGCTGTCACTCAGGCAGAGGCCAGTTTCTTTTGAGAGGCTGTTGTCAACCGTAGAGAGGTCACGTTCTGTTATGGAGAAGCCGTTGTTGCCCGAAGAAAGCCAGCTTTTCACTCCTGAGAGCGAGCCTCAGCCTCGGGGGAGTCAGCCATCACCCACGGGCCAGCCTCAGCCTTCAGGGAGTCAGCTGTCCCCCGTGGACCAGCCGACACTGGAGAGCCTGCCAGAATCTTCAGAGGAGAAGCCATCATTCGAGAGGGCCCCAACACTGTTCCGGAAGAGTTCGCCCTCCATCCAGCAAGAGGAGACCACCCATGCCATCGAGGAGGAGACTGTGCCACTTCCAGACAAGACCCACCTGTCCCTGGTGGAGATGCTGCCGCCAGGTATGAGAGAATCGTCCACAAGTGAACAGCCCATGGAGGTGGAGCCCGGGCCCATGGAGAGGGAGCCGTCATCCATGGAATGGCTTCCAGTGCCCTCGGAGGAGCAGCCGTCCTCGTCCCCAGAGGCACAGTCATTGCCCTATAAAAGTCCACCGACAAACAAACAGCTGTCCTCTGAAGACTAGGGCTCACATCATTTTGCTTTTCTAATAAACCAGGGTCTGTCTGACCCCAGAGTTTCTCTTGGCTCACTGTTTATTTACTCATTTTTTTAGAGACAGGGTCTCACTGTGTGGCCCAGGCTGGAGGGCAGTGGCGGGATCGCAACTCCTGGCCTCAAGGGATCCTCCCAGCTTGGCCTTCCAGAGTGCTGGGATGACGGGCGTGAGCCATTGCACTCCTAGGCTCACTGTCTTCCTATACTTCTTGTGCCGCCACGGGGACGCCCTTTCCTGGTTTTTAAAATCAAAGCACTGACCGCTAGTGGCCTAGTGGGGTATTTGCAGGGAAAGCTTTGGTCTTCGCCCCAGGGTGGATGATGTGTCATTGCTCTCACAGGGGAGCAGGGTGTGAGCAGATTCTGCCAAACAGCCATGGCTTCCCCGCCGCCGGCCAGCTGGCTCCCCCCTCCCCAGGGGTGTTTATAAGCTCCAAAGCTAGGGCCATCTAGTCCCTTCCTCCACCAGGAAGCCCAGGATCCTTTCCTCAAATAAAACTCCTTTCACTTTATTTTTTAAGTTATAATCACAAAATAGAGACAGAGTCTCGCCCAGGCTGGTCCCAAACTCCTAGGCTGTAGCCATCCTCCCGCCTCGGCCTCCCAAAGTGCTGGGACTACAGGCACACCATGCCTGACTAATGCTTTCTGGGGCCTCGCTATGCTGCCCAGGCTGGTCTCAAGCTCCTGGCCTCAAGCGGTCCTCCCGCCGCGGCCTCCCAAGCAGCTGGGGCTGCAGGCGTGAGCTGCCGCCCCCGGCCCCTTCTCTCTGGCTCTTCACTGTTCCCTGTGGATGGTGGGAGGCGTGGGTGAAGGCCGGTGGCCGAGGAAGAGGACAGGACTCAGAAGAGAGGCCCGGCTGGGTGGAGGCAGAGTCCCCCTCCCTCACACCCCCGCCGTGCCCCCTCAGCCGGGGGGCGGGCCACCTCTCTGTTCCCGGCCGGCAGGCACCCATCCCCGGTCGGCCAACACACACACCCGGGTGAGTGACTAGAAAATGATTTATTGAAGAAAAACAGAACAACAAACCCAGCACAGCAATGGTTAACAATGACGATTTTTAGAAAACGTTTAAGCCTGTCGCCTGAGGGTGAGGGTGAGGGGATCACTCCCCTCCGGCACTGGGGGAGGGGCCTCCAGGTGGTCCACACAGGGTCTCCCCGAAAACAGCCCTCATCTCCAGTCTCTGTTACAGACGCTCAGGGCCACACGGCCTCCCAGCTGTCGACGCCTGGCTGAGATCGTCCCCGCCTCCCCAAAGCCAGACCTTGGGGGTCCCGCAGGGCCGCACAGAGGAGCCCCAGGGGCCTGCTGGCCTGCTTTTGGTTGGACCGCTGAGGGTGAAAGTGGACCCATGCTCCGGCGGGCAGGGGCGGGGTGGGAGTGGCCGGGAGGGCCCCCACCCCTCTCAGGCTGTCTGAGCCTGGGCCCCGGATGGGCCTTCTGTTTCTCCGGGTGTGAAGCACCCCCTGGCGGCCCCGACCCCTGCCCAGGCCTCTCTGGGGAGTGCATCCTCCGGCCTCCGGGAAGGTGGCAGAGACGCCCCAAGCCATCCTGTCCTCTTTTCCACCTCTCTGGGGGTGGCAGGACCAATCCTCCCAGCCCAAGACGGAAATGGAGTCACGGGGTCCCTTTCATGATTCTCCAGGGTCCCAGAGTGGGTCGGGGGTGTCTCCAGGGGGTGCACCCCTGTTTCCCAGGACAGACAGGCAAACCCATGCTCAGTCCAGGGCCAGGAGGCTGGGGGTGTCTGGGGGGGTGACGGTGCCCACGGAGGGGTCCGAGCTGATTGTCTCTCTCCTCTGAACAGGACACTTGGGAATTCATGCTAAAGTGAAACCAGCCGGGTGGCGGGGGGAGGAGGGTGCGGGGTTCTAAGTGGTCGGCAATGACTGAGCGCAAGGGTGAGCCGCACGGGGCCGTGCAGCCTGTCCCCGCCGCACACGGCCTCTTAGACAGGGGAGAGAAACAGCCACGCGGGCCACGGAGCGGGACAGCACCGGCGCGGCGTGACACACAGTGATGTGACATGAACCCCGGGCCCACGGCCAGCCCCCCCCACCCTGCACTTAGTACATCAGCGTCAAGAAAGAGTACATTTCATGCATCAAAGCAAATTCCATTTTGTCTTTTTTTTTTCATTTTTCTTCCTTCTTTTTTCTTAAATTACATTTGAACACAGAACACATAGAATAATAAATACTCTTATAAGACATGACTCCAAAAACAAGAAACAGAACAAGCCAGAGAACAGAAAGGTAGGCCTCTCGCTCTCCTCTCTCTCTCTCTCTCTCTCTCCCTCTCTCCCCTAAAGGACTCGTTTAATAAGAAATCTGTAAACGCCGCCGGTCCTATCCTGCTTGCTCAGTCTCTCGCGGTCACGGTCACGCTTGCTCTGGCTTTCGCCTCTGACCACCAGCGTCAGCTCTCGCTGCCTGACATTCAATGTGTCTCCCACAGAACTTGTCAAAGAAATGACATGCCATCGTCTGCAAAATTATAATTTAACGGTATAAAGCTTCAAGTCACGTGTTCCAAAAACTAGCTAAGGATTTTTTTTTAATCACATAAACTATACATTAAATATTTTGAGGTATTTCAGAGAAAATTGTCAAAGGCTCGAAGGATTTGTGCTGGAGGTGTTATTCCCTGCGTGGAGAATGATCTTTGGTATGGGACGACCACCTGGGTATCGGGCAGAGGCAGAAGGGGGCCCTCAGGGGCTGGGTGCAGGTCGGGTTGGGGTCTGCTGGGTGGGGGAGGGGCTAGCCAAGTTCAGGGTTGGGTACTGGAGCTGGGTGTGTGTGTGTGTGTGTGTGTGTGTGTGTGTGTGTGTGTGTGTGTGTGTGTGAGATATATGAAAATATTTGAAAAGGATCTGGTGGTCCAAGGGGGCTTGACGGAATCTGACCACAACCTGGCATAACTACAATCTCCCACGACCGCAAAGATCCCATGCCAACTCCTAACTTTCCAGCACGGGACAAAACAGGAGGTTCCTCGCAACTCTCTGTGCCTTGAAGGCCAGGAAAAAGCAAGGGATCACCCAGCAGAGGGTGCCTGGGACACTCTGTCACCTTCTGCCAAGCTGTAGTCTTCTTGGTCGTGGGAGGGACTAGACCAACTCTCCTGAACCTGAAACCTTCCTTGTCTGGGAGACCCCCTTCCTCTCTTAGGTATACACAGAGGCGTACGTACACGCTGGCGTAAAGACTAATGGATTAACATGGTAGGTTAAAACGTAGTCTTGGACCTAAAAGATCTTTTTTTCCCCTCCTTCTGATTGTACTTAAAATTTTATAGAGACAGGGTCTCACTGTGTTGCCTGGGCTGGTCTCGAACTCCTGACCTCAAGCAATCCTCCAGCCTCAGCCTCCCAAAGTGCTGGGATTACCAGTCACGAGCCACCAAGCCTGGCTTCCTTCTGATTTCAAAAGAAATTGAAGTGTGTTTACGGGTCCCGGCCTGCTGGGCCCAGAAAATATGTCAGTCCTGCCCAAAATGAGCAGGAGAGCATTCGACGTAGCCGTCGCGATGGGAGAAAAACTGAGGCTTGGGTTGAAGTGGGAGGTGGGAGGAATTGAGCTCCCAGAAGCTGGTGACATTCACTAAAGGAACAGGAGCCAGTGTGTGTTTGTGCGTGTGTGCGTGTCCACATGTGTGTGTTTGGATGTGTGTCTTCACGTGTGTGCATCTGTGTCTGCATGTGTCTACCTGTGTGTGTCTGCACACGGGTCTGTGTGTCTGCAGGTGTGTGTGTCCTCGTGTCTGGCTGTGTGTTTGGGAGTGGGGTCGGCTACTGAGCAGGAATGGAGGACCCCGTTACTTGCAGGATTCTGCCCCGACACCCAAAGTTTCTAGAAGCTTCACTCAGATCCGGCTGCCTAAGAAGCTGGGAGAGTAGCAGGTCGACAAGGACAGAGAACACTCCACACACATCTTTGGTTCAAGAAAAAGGCACTCATCGACCTCACTACCCTCTCTCCCATCCTCTCGCTCTCTGGTGGGGGAAGGGTGGCACCTGGCAGGCAGGACCCCAAGCGGGTCCTCGCACACGCCTGGCCCGGGGCTAGGGCACCCAGCGTCCAGCACAAGTCCTTAGGGGAAATCTTTGGTATCAGGCGTGATTTTTCCAATCACAGACACGAACGTTTGAGTGAGGTAGCCTTTACCTGGGGGTTAGGGGGTGGCATTTCACTAGAAATGTCTTTTGCATTCTCAAGGGGGGCAGGGCGGG
>NW_007062125.1:11001-11953 GCF_000164805.1 Carlito syrichta
AGCCCCGGGGAAGCGGGCTCTTGAGATCCAGCTGATGGCCAGTCTCAGAGGTCACCCAGATGAGATGAGCAGGAGGGGGTGCTAGGAAGGGGGTGCTCATCTTCACGGACGACCCTTCCCAATTGTAAATTTTTTTGGCAAAAAATGGAGCAAGCAGATTCCACCTTCTCGAGTGTCTCATTTCTCTCCTTGGTGAGAGCCGTAACCACCTCAAGGTCCACCCCTGCGGCCCCCCGCCAGCCCAGTCCAGCACCCCCTCCAGGGCAGGAAGGTGAGGCGAGGGCATTCCAGAGGGTTCCCCGCGGAGAGCAACTCCAGGGCCCGGCAGAGGGGCCGGCAGGGGCTTCTCCAGCCCTTCCCGTGGAATCTGGACGTCTTCTTCTGCTTCCTGGGTGATGCTGTCTTCCCTGTGTACCATCCTTCAAAGTGCCTGGAGATAAAGTGAACTCAACAGAGGTGGCTTTAGGGAAGGAAGGTGTCTGGAATCTACCCACATGCTGGAGCCTGCCGTGCCCTCTGGCCTGGGATGGGGTGGAAGGGTGCTCGCCCTGGGTGCCGGGCCCCCACCACCGCGGTCCTCCTCCCCAGACTTTAAGGCAGGCAATACTTGGCACAAGGATTCCAGCCGCTGGGAGGGGCCTGCTCAGGGCTTGGCTGCAGGGCCGCCCGAGGAGGGGGCTTGGCTTGGGGCGGGGGCTGTGTAAGGATCTGGCTGCACATGGGGCTTTGGCGACTTCGGGGGGGCTTGAGGTCTTGTGGGGAGGGGGCAAGCGGACCCCGGGGCGCCTCCTGCGTGGGAGGCTGGGCAGGAAGGAGGGATTAGGCATTCCTAAACCTCCTTTGCTTTCCTTGTGTGTGAGAGGCGAGGTCTCACCACGCTGCCCAGGCCGGCGAACCCGTGGGCTCAGGCAGTCCCCTCACCTCGGCCTCCCGCAGTGCTGGGATGACAGGC
>NW_007062125.1:13069-14488 GCF_000164805.1 Carlito syrichta
GGAGCAGGCAGGCGCAGAGACACGCACGTGGCGGAAGAGACAGGGCGACACGAAGCGGGGTCGGGGGAGGCGCCAGGAGGGCGGGAAAGGGGGGGCAGACGGGAACAGAGAGGGGGAGGGCACAAAAAGGGCACAGCGTGAGCTCGCCCTGCAGGCCTCGGCCCCGCGTCCCCGCCCCCAGCCCACGGCCCCAAGCGCCGCATCCCCGCCCCGGGGCTCCCGACGCGGGACGACAGGTGCCGGCGCTGGTGACTTTCTTTCTGCTTTCCGCAGCCCGACCGCGGGGCGCTGGGGAGACGACCCGCAAAGGACATGTGCGTCTTCAGCGCGGTGTGGACGTGGTGAATAACGGGCTGGTTAACAGGCCCTGGGTGGGTCACAAACCCCCAGCCGCCCCTGGAATGACGAGGCAGCCAGGCTCTTTGAAAATTCTTTTTTGAGATGGGATCTGACTGTGTTGCCCAGGCTGGTCTCGAAACCCGGTCTCAAGTCATCCCCCCTCCTTGGCCTCCGGAAGTCGCGGGATAACAGGCATGAGCCACCGCGTCTGGCCCCTTTCATCTGTCTTTTCAAAAGGAGCCACGGTCTGGCTCTGTCACCCAGGCTGGAGCGCAACGAACGGCACAGTCACAGGTCACTGCGGCCTCGACCTCCTGGCCTCCAGTGATCGTGATCCTCCTGCCTTAGCCTCCCGTGACTACAGGCGTGCGGAACACACCCGGCTAATTTAAACTTTTTCTTTTGTAGAGACGAGTCTCGCTATGTTGATCTGGAATTCCTGGGCTCAAGCCATCCTCCTCAGCCTCCCGAAGTGCCAGGACTACAGGCGTCAGCCACCACGCCTGGTCTTGAACTTGATCAGAATGTCCATTTCTCCCCGGTGTGTCAGTCGGGGGGCTGTGGGTGATGGTGCATGCGCCCCACCATCCTTTTCCCCCCTCCACCCGGCCCCTCTGCTCCTCCGTTTCCTCCTGAGCCAGCCCCAGCCGCCGACTGAGACGGCACAGGGAGCTTTTGTCGGTTCCGGAACAGCCTGGCACACATGACACACCAGATCAATGCTCATGCGGTCCACAGAAACCAACGGCCGTCTCCTGTGCTGTGACTCACGACACGGGAGCAGCAGGGAGGCCCGTGTAGCGTGTGAGATGGCATGCACGTCACAGCCTCTGACTGGGGTGCACGGGGCTTCTAGCTTGTTTCCGGCGCCAGGATTAAACACGGGTCACAGCTGTGGGTTATGGGACATTGCGGGAAAGCTCACATGACAGGGAGAGACAGTCTGGCAGCCGCTTCTGCTAAGAGAGTTAAAAATTAAGTAAAATGGAAAGCAGGAAAGAGGAGAGAACAGGCCGGGCTCGGTGGCTCAACCTGTCATCCCAGCACTTTGGGAGGCCGAGGCAAGAGGATTGCCTGAGC
>NW_007062126.1:0-2393 GCF_000164805.1 Carlito syrichta
TTCCCTGAGCTGCAGAAGAGGGAAAAAGTGCCCCATCTTCAACTCTCCCCTCCTGTTAAGGAATCACATGCACCTCCCTGACCCTCTGGACCCTTCCGGAACAGTCTACCTCCCTCCTGAGACCCAGGCTCGGCCAGACCCCAGGTGGGGTCCTCCCTCAGCCGGCCTCGAAGGTCAGCGCCTCCTCTGATCGCCCGGAGAAGGTTCCAGAGCGGCTTCTCCACCCCACCCCCTCTGTCCTCTCGGAGTGACGGGTCTCCCTAGAATTCTCTCCCAGGGGAATGAATGCACCTGGTCATGTTTTAATGAAGCCCTTGTCATTTGGAACGCTTTTGGGCTTACAGAAAAACTGCCCGGAAAGCTCAGCGCTCCACACACGCACCCTCCTACCCTCCCCTCCCACACCGCCCCCTCTCATAACCTCTTACACCCGTGGGGGAACCTCGTGGCAGTTAACGGACCCATACCGACACGTTATAATTACTCAACCCAGGTACAACAGGGGTCACTCGTGCGGTGGCCCGTGCTTTGTGTTTGAACAGGTCTGAGACAACAAGGACCTGCCACAGCTGCATCGCACCACGTGGGCCATGGCGCCGCCACCCACCCCTCTGGGCCGGGGCTGCCGTGGATCCTGTCCCGTGTCTGTAGCTTTGTCAGAATGTCACACACCGGTATCCCCCCTTCACGGTGCTGCGTGGATGCTGTGCTTTGTACCAGGATGGTGGCAGCCGCGCAGGGGGCAAGTCCATCGGGGTCGTTTTCCAACAGCCCGTGTCCCTCCATGTCTCTGGGCCCCACTTTGATGCATTTCCACAAGATTTCAACTTTTGGAGCTGCTGAGGGTGATCTGTGGTCAGTGCTCTTTGATGTCACCGTTTTTTAATTTTTATTTATTTATTTTTGAGTTGGAGTCTCACTCGGTTGCCCAGACTGGAGCGCAGTGGCCGCTCCCGGCCACCACAGCCTCGACCTGCTGGGCTCCGGCGATCCTTCCGCCTCAGCCTTCCGAGTAGCCGGAATTACAGGCGCGCGCTACCATGCCCGGCTGATTTTTTGATGTATTACAGAGATGAGGTCTCGCTGCCCAGGCAGGTCTCGAACCCACGGGCTCAGGCCATCCACTCGCCTCAGCCTCCCAGAGGCGCGGGGTGACAGGCTGAGCCACTGAGCCCGGCTGAGGTCACCGTTTTGTGTTGGCGTGCCCCGAACCACACCCACATCAGATGACAATTTTTCATGTGTAGATACAGGGTCTTGCTCTGTGGCCCAGGCTGGAGTGCAGCGGCGTCACCATAACTCGTGGCAGCCTTGAGCTCCTGGGTTCAGACGATCCTCCTGCTCAGCCTCCCAAGTCGATGGGACTACAGGCATGCGCCACCATGCCTGGATACATTTTTTGTGTGTGTGTGTGGTAGAAATGAGGTCTTGCTCTACAGCCCTGGCTGGTTTCAAACGCTGGCCTCAAGCAATCCTCCCGCCTTGGCCTCCCAAAGTGCTGGGATTACAGGTGTGAGCCACCACACCCAGCCGAGACGGCAAACTTAATCAATAAATGTTGTGCAAGTTCTGACTGTTCCCCCATCTCTCCCCCTCTTCTTGGGCCTCCCTGTTCTCCGAGACATAGCAATATTGAAATTAGGCCAATTAGTTCCTCGTGCCCTCAAAGAGCCTCTTAGAGTCCCTCACTTTAAGCCAAAAGCTACAAATGATCGAGCTAGCAACACGTGGCCCAGCTGTGAACGCAAAGAACGAGTCCTCGCAGGAAGCGGAGCGCGCCCCTCCGGCGAACACACACACCATGGGAAAGCCACAGGGCGCGGCTGCCGACGTGGGGCGGTCCGAGCGGCCTCCACGTCCCCTTCAGCCCAAGCCTCGTCCAGACCGAGGCCCTGACACCCCCCCATCCCACGAAGGCTGAGAACAGGGAGGACACTTAGCAGGAACGTCGGAGCCGGCGGATGCTGGTTCGTGAGGTTGCAGGAAAGACGCGTCTCCAAGACGTCGAGTGCAGGCGAAGCAGCCGGTGCCGATGGAGAAGCTGGGCGAGGTTTCTGGAAGGTCCAGCCGCGATCCCGGTCGAAGGATGCCACACAGATTTCCCATGCAGCCGTTCTGCACAGGCTTCTTTGATTTAATGATAATAGGCACGCACACATCCTGTGCGTCCTCTGTCTTGAGCGCCCTTTTTCTGGGTCTGTCCACTCACCTACTGGACATCTGGGCTGTCTCCGGTGTTTGGCAATGATGGATAAAGCTGTCATATTTTTACAAAGCCTGGGACCCATAAGGCCTAGGGGCTTCCGTCTACCAGGCGTTGCAGTGAAAGCGTTATTCATTCATTCATTCACTCCTTTACATGACAGTTGCTGAGCACCTCCTGCATGCAGGCT
>NW_007062126.1:2572-14215 GCF_000164805.1 Carlito syrichta
GAGATCCCCGGCGAGCCTGAGAAGCTTCCACGGGGGCCGCCCGGCGGCCCAAAGAGCTGTGGGGGGCCCGGCCCACCCGGACCTGCAGCGGGGCTGGGTGCTGCCTCGGCCCCCGGGCGTGCAGAGCCGGGGCTGAGTCACCGCCCGCATTTGAACGTTTTCCCCTTCAAAATGACAGACTGTGGGAAATATGTGAAACACCGATGGCGGATAAATGCCGCCAGGAACTCGGATCCTTGCTCCATCTTCTAAGCAAGGGAGAAGGGAGGCAGGGTGGGGTGCGGAGTGGGGCTGGGTCCCCTCTTGGGCCGCCCCGTGGCCGGGCTCTGGTGGTCTGCCTGGGAGGCGTGGGTCTTTCTGGGGGTTTGCAGAGCGTCGCTTTCTACCGGGCGCATGTCGTGGAGCAACCCCTCAGCCCTCTCTGGAGCCCACGAGAACGGCTCGTTCACCCACCAGGGCTGTGAGTTTATTGGCTTGGTGCCACGTGGGGGACACCCACACCTGCCCGCTGGATGGTTCCAGGGGCCACCGGCAGGAAGGGCCGCAGCTTCCCCGCCTAGCCCACATGAGCTCACCTGTTTGGCGTGCACACCCCTGCAAGGCGGCATCTGTCACCAGCACAGAGCTGGCCTTAAAAACAGTGACAGGGCAGAGCCTTGGAGCTCAGACCGGAGCCAGAAGCGGCCATGCCTCAGCTGGGCCGCCTTAGACAGGGCTCACCCTCTCTGTGTCTCAGTTTCCTCATCTGTAGCATGGGGGTGATACCACCCCGCCCAGTCCCCCAGCAGGCTAGCTGGGTCCCAGAGGCCATGTGGAGAGGCACCCAGCCCAGGGCCTGGCACTCAGTCTGTGACTTGTCCCCCAAGTTATGCAGAGAGCTGGGTTCTAGGCTGGGCGTGGGGGCCAAGTGAGATGGACGGTCCACTGCTGTCCCTAGCGGGAAGTGGACAGAGGACACAATGACAACACGAGTGTAGGGGTGAGGGCAGCCACAGGGTGCGCCAGAGGTCCGGCTTCCGGGAGGATGTGCAAGAGATGGAAACACAGGCTGGACCACGGTGAGAAGGCGGCCCGTCACCCGGCCACCTGCAGCCCGTCTAAGTAGAGCCATGCTCAGAGTTGGGTCTCACTGTGTTGCCCAGGCTGGAGTGCAGTGGCACGGTCACAGCTCACTGTAGCCTTGACCTCCAGGGCTCAGGCGATCCTCCCACCTCAGCCTCCCGAGGAGCTGGGATTTACAGGTGCGCACCACCACACCCAGATACTTTTTTGATTTTTTTTTTTTTTCCCCCAGAGATGAGGTCTCACTATTTTGCCCAGGCCGGTCTCCAACTCCTGGGTTCAAGTGATCCTCCCATCTCAGCCTCCCAAAGTGCTGGGATTACTGGTGTGAGCCACTGTGCTTGGCCTTTATACATTTTACGATTTAACAGACACGTTCTAGAGCAGTTTTAGCTGTACTGAAAAGCTGCAGAGAAAGTGTGGGGCGTTTCTCTGCACCACACTTCTTCCCGCACAAGCAGTAACACCGTTGACTGCTGTCTGCTCCCTGCTTTTAGAATCCTTGACTTGGGAAGCCATTCTCCAGCAGGACACCTGCAACTGCTTCATCGTTTTGGCAGGGCCGTGGCACTCCCTGCACGAATGCCCCGCCGTTTACCTGACGGATCTTCTTGGGGTACGTGGGGGTGTTTCCAGGGTTCACCTGGTCAAGCGGAACTGTGGGATAGAGTCCTAGAAGTGCACAGGAAGGTCGCTGGCATGGAACGTTTGGGCAGGATCGACGGGCTGTCCTTCAAGGAGGGTGTGCCAACGTGACCCCTCCCAAAACAAGAGAGCATCCAGGGCCGACTCCATGCTGGCCCGAATGGCAGATGCCCAGACTGCAAGGAGAGACGTCCTCAGACAAACATCCCTTCTCTCTCCCACCTCAGACTACCACACTCCAGGGCAGCGTGCTGAGAGGACCCAGGCATGCTGGGTCCTGGAAAGACCTCGGCCCCACATCAGCTGAAATTCGACATGGCGGCCACACACGATCACAGATGGAAATTTCAAATTCCTCCACAACGGCCGTAAGAAACGTGCCACGGGTTAAATCGGATGAAAGATGTGTAAGACCTGCTCACTCCAGACATTCACAGCATCACTGAGAGAGACGGAAGGTGTCCTGAATACATGGAGGGGTCTTCCACGATCGTGGCAGAAGATGCAACCTCTCAACTGAGCCATAGTCGGCGCGATCTTGACAGGGATTTTGGTAGAAAATGACAAGCAGACTGTCAAATACATAGGGAAATGAAAAATACCTAGAAAAGCCAAAACAATTTTGCAAAAGAACAAAGTTCCCAGTCTGGGCAACACGGCGAGACGTTGTCTCTACAATAAAAAAAAAAAAATAGCCAGGTGTGGTGGTTCACACCTATAATCCCAGCACTTGGAGAGGCAGAGGCAAGAGGCGTGCCTGAGACCAGGCGTTCGAGGCCAGCCTGGGCAACATAGTGAACCGTCATCTTTACAAAAAATAACAAAATAAGCCGGGTGTGGTGGTCGTGCACCTGTAGTCCCAGTGACGCGGGAGGCAGAGGCGGGAGGGTTACCTGAGCCCAACAGGTCAAGGCTGTGGAGAGCAGTAAGCATGCCACTGCACTCCAGCCTGGGCGACAGAGTGAGACTCTGACTTTGAGCCCGCGGGTTCGAGACCCGCCTGGGCAGCTTGGCGAGACCTCATCTCTACAATAAATAAAAAATTAGCCGGGCGTGGTAAGCGCGTGCCTGTAATTCCGGCTACTCGGAAGACTGAGGCGGAAGGATCACCAGAGCCCAGCGGGTCGAGGCTGCGGTGGCCGGGAGTGGCCCCTGCCCTCCAGTCTGGGCGACAAAGTGAGACTCCAACTCAAAGAAAAAAAGAACAAAGTTGGAAGATTAACTTGACCTGATTCCAAGACTTATCATAAAGCAAAAGCAATCAAGATGGTGGCGCCAGGACAGACAGATCATGGAACGAAAGAGAGCCCGGAAACAGTCCCGCACGCGTAAACAGCGGACTTTGGACGGAACGCAGTGACCACGCGGCGACAGCCCCGCCCTTTCCTTCTGCTGTGGCGACGGGCGCCTTCTCCCTTCCGTTCCCGGGCCAGCCTGCCTGGGCGTTTGTCCGCTGTATTGCTCGTGTCTGTGGAGCCGCTTTTGGTCTCACTGATCCTTCTCATCGTTTTTTCCTGCTTTCTACTCATTGACTGCTGTGATCCTCATCATCTGTCCTTCTGCAAGCCTCGGCTTTCATTTGTCCTCTTCCTTTTGCTTCTAAAGGCAGAAGCGGAGGCCACTGATGGAAAGTCTTTCTTCTCTTCCATTACAGGCACTTGGGCTGGGAGTGGTGGCTCAAGTCTGTCATCCCAGCACTTTGGGAGGTCAAGGTGTGAGGATTGCTTCAGGCCAGGAGTTCGAGACCAGCCTGGTCTGGTCTCTTGCAGAGGTTCTGTCTCCACAAGAAACTTAAAAATCGGCCAGGTGGGGTGGCACAGGTCTGCAGTTCCAGGTACTCAGGAGGCTGAGGCGGGAGAATCCTAGGGGTTCAACGCTGTAGTTCGTTATGATGGTGCCACTGCACTTCAGCCTGGGCAACAGAGCGAGACCCCGTCTCTACAAAAATTAAAACGAAATAAAAATATATAGGCACGGAGTGCTATAAGTTTTCCCTGAAGGATTGTTTTTGGGACGCCCCACATATTCTGATATGTTGTGCTTTCATTTTTATTAGGTTCAAATATCTTTTGACATCCCATTTGATTTCTGCTTTGACCCAAGGGTTATTTAGAAAAACAAAATCAGTAAGCCGGATGTGGTAGTGTGCACCTGTAGTTCCAGCTACTTAGAAGGCTGAGGCAGGAGGATCACCTGAGCCCCATGGTGGCTGTGAGTGTGTCCCTGCACTCCAGCCTGGGCAGCAGAGTGAGACTCTGACTCAAAAAAGAATAATAAATAAAATAAATAGAATAACATAATTTACTTTCCAAATATTTATGGGTGTTTGATATGATTCCCCTGTGGTTAGAGAACACCTTTGTGTGGCTTGAATAGTTTTGAATTTATCGAGGCTTGCTTTATGGACTAAAATATGGATTCTCTTAATCATCATTCCAAGTGCATTTGAAACGAAAGCATACAGAATTCTGTAACTGTCAGGTTATCCGGTTGATGGTTTTGTTCAACTTTTCTATATACTTGCTGACATTCTGTCTCCTTCTATCAGTCATGAAAAGAGACATGATTATATTTGCAGTTTTACCTATTTTTTCTTGTAGGTCTCCCAGTTTTTACTTCATGTACGTTGGAGTTCTGTTGGTAGGTGCATACACGTTTAGTGTTTTTGTGCCCTTCTACAGAACTGACTCCTTTACCACCATAAAATAGCCTTCTCTAACTGTTAACATTCATTGTAAAACAAAAAAAACCCCAAAACACTACTTTGATACTAATATAGTCATTCCAGTTTTCGTTTGATTCATGTTGGTTGCTGTGGCACGTCCCTTTCCACCCTCTTCCTTTGAACACATTTGTGTCTTTACAATTAGAGTGCGTTCTTTGGAGACAAGCATTTAACCAACCTGAAAACCCTGCCTTTTAATTGGGGAGTTTGTACCGTTTACATTTAATATGATTACTGATCTAGTTAGGTTAGACTCTATCCTCTTTCCACCTGCTTTTTATTTGTCTTGTGTGTATTTTGTCCACCCCTCCCTTCCCCTTCCCTCTGTCTCTGCCTCCTTTTGGGTTGAGGATTTTTTATGATTCTGTGTCATTTTCTCTGCCAGCTCATAAACTGTTGTTCTTTGTTTTGTCATTTCAGTGGCTGCTTTAGGATTTATAGCAACACCCTTAGCTTATCTCTGCTTATAATCAAGTTACGTCCTGGCACTTCCAGACAGTATAAGAACCTTACAATAGTAAGAATGTAAGAACCTTCCTCTCCTCCCCCCTAGCCTTCTGCCTCAGCCTTCCAAGTAGCTGGAATCACTGGAACAATAGCCTTTGTGCTATTGTTATCAAATATATTACCTTTCAGGTCATAATCACCAAACAACATTGTTATTACATCTGCTTAAAGTCAGTTATCTTTTTTTTTTTTTCCTTTTTTGAGTCAGGTTCACACTCTGATGCCCAGGCTGGAATGCAGTGGCATGATCACAGCTCACTGCAGCCTCCACCTGCTGGCCTCAGGCGATCCTCCTGCCTCAGCCTCCCGAGTAGCCGAAACTACAGTCATGTACCACCAAACCAGCTAATTTGTTCATGGAGACAAGGTCTTGCTATGTTGCCCAGGCTGGCCTTAAAGTCCTGGGCTCAAGCAATCCTCCTGCCTCAGCTTCCTAAAGGATCAGGTGACAGGTACCAGCCACTATGCCTGGCCCACCTAGCTGCTTTTACCGTTTCGTATTTATCATTAGTGTCCAGCAATTTGAAAACTGCATGTTTGGTGTTTTTTTCCTCTAATGTGTCTTATGGTTGAATCCATTGAGCTGCTTGGACCTGTGAGTTCATAGTTTACTTTGAATTTGGGAAAGGTGGCATCACTCTTTCTTCAAACATTTTTTTTTTAATCTTTCAACCACGGCCACCCCTATTTTGGGGACTCCACCTACATGCATGTGGGGCTGATGGAAGCTGCCCACCGCTCAGGGATGATCTGTGTAAAAACATTCTTATTTTCTTTTCCATGTTTCATTTGGGACCGTTTCTATGGCAACTTCCCCAAGTTCACTGCTCTTTTCTTCTGTGATGTCTAATCCACGATTAACACCATCTCGTGTATTTTTCAGCTCAGACATTGTAGTTTCCATCTCTGGAAATTTGATTCGGGTTAAACAATTTTAAAATGATTTTAATTGTGGTAAAATACACACATTATACAATTTTAGCATATTAACCATTTTGAAATGTACGTGCCAGTGGGTTTTTAGAAATACTTTCCAGGCCTATATTTAACTTTTTGAACATATGGAAGACAGTTAAAAGACTCTTCTAATATTCCCGTCTGCGAACGCTGACATCTGTGTCAGTCCCTAGTCAACTCTGATGAACTGATTCTTCTCCTCATTAGGGGCTGCATTTTCCTGCTTCTTTGTGTGCCTGGGAACTTCTGAATGGAGGCCAGATGCTACGAATTCTACGTTGCTGGGTGCTGGATCGTGTTGTGTTCTTATAAATGTTCTGGACTTTGTGCTGGGTGAAGTTAAGTTACCTGGAAGCACTTCGATTCTTTTATAGCTCTTATTTAGTGAGTTTTTAGTTGGAATCTCACTGTCGCCCAGGCGAGAGTGCAAGGGCGTGCTCATAGCCACCGCAGCCTCGGCCTGCTGGGCTCTGGCAATCCTTCCGCCTCAGCCTTCCAAGTAGCTGGAACCACAGGCACGCACCACCACGCCCGGCTAATTTTTTGATTTATTGTAGAGACGAGGTCTCACCAAATTGCCCAGACTGGTCTCAAACCCATGTGCTTAGGCAAGCCATTCGCCTCAGCCTCCCAAAGTGCTGGAATGACAGGCTGAGTCACTGAGCCCGGTCTTTTTTTAAACTTTTTAATTCTATTTATTTATTTGACATTTTTGAGATGAGATCTCGCTATAGAGCCCAAGTTTTTTGTTTTTTTTTGCTTTTTAATTCTATTTATTTATTTGTCATCTGTAGACTGTAGAGACGTGATCTCACTATGTTGAGCAGGCTGGTCCCGAACTCTTGGGCCCAGGAAAGCCTCCAGTCTCAGCCTCCCACAGTGCTGGGATCACACCGTGCTCAGGCTCAGGTTTCCTTTTTAGAGGCAAATTTCCAAAATTAAGCCGTGTAAACAGGAGTGCCTGGTGATGAGTCCCAGGACCACCCAGAAGCTTCCGGGCACTCGTCTTGCAGCGTTATTCTCAGCAAGACAAAAGTCCCGCTTCCCTGGCTGGAGCCACACCACCTCGCTTCTCTTGGACGCTATCAGGAGCTGATCGGGATGGGAGTAGAAAAGTGGTGTTCCTGATAAATGAGTGTCCTGGGAACCCATCAGCATCCGTGGACCAGCTCAGCTAGCGTTGCCGTGAGAGGCTGCGCTCGGCTTTAGTGAGTTTTTTTGGAGAGTCTTTCAATGTGTGTGGTCATTTCGTGACAGTGACAAGTGCCCCTGGCCACACCACGCTGAGTGTGCATGACCCCTATGCCCACCCACCCTATTCACCCGATCTCACCCCAAGCAACTTTCTCTTTGTCCCCAGGCAGGGACGCCCCTCGGGACTGAGGAGACACCACCGCCCCAGGCCCACCCTCAGGAAGGTGGCTGCCCCAACCTGAACACCGACACGGATGCCAAGACAGTCGACCAGCACTCACAGAGGCTCACAGTCACGAGTGATGGGACGCAGGTGATCACCGACCCCAAGAGCAGAGAAGTGGATTGTGTTCCTGAGAGCCCAAGCTCACCCGCCTGCCCCTCCCTGCCCACCATCAGCAGAGGGGACGCCCCCAGTGGCTCTCCTGCCTCACAGACACATGGCATCAGATGCGGCGGCAGAGACGGGATTCAGTTAGTCTCCATCATGACCACTTTGCCATCTATTTTCCCCTGTCTCCTGCTCAGAGACCTTTGGATGCATCAACCTGAATAATTGATCTGCGCAGAAAAGCCTCAAGCCTTTGAAGTCCCTCATTAATCACCTGGACAGGAAGAAGGAGGAACCCTGACTCAGACACAAAGCTGCTCACGCCAGCAGAGAAGTCCCACCTGGCGCTGATGGGCCCCGGGGTCACCAGACGGGCCATTCTCTTTCCCCGATGGGGGAATGCTTCCAAGGCCCTCTGCGCTGCGGCCGACGTCATCACCCTTTCCAAGGGACAGTGCCCCTCTGCCCGCCGTCAGACGGCCTTGCCTCCGGGTGATGGAGAAGGGATCTGCAGGGCATCCTTGAGGGGCCGAACTGGGACCCCCCAAATCCACCTGTCGAAGCCATCACTCCCAGGACCTCGGAAGGCAAGGGGATTTGGAGACAGGCCTTTCAAGAGGCGGTTCGGCTAAAGTGATAGATATCGTTAAGGTGGGCCCCGATCCAATCCGACTGGTGTCCTTATCCCAGGGGACCTCCCAAACACCCCAGAATTATCTTTCAGAAGGAGGGCCCCTTTAGTACGAGCTTCCTCCGATAAATGAGTGTTCTAGGAACCCATCAGCAGCCGTGGACCAGCTAGCTTTGTTGTGAGAGCCTATGCTCGGCTTTAGCGAATTTTTTTGGAGAGTCTTTCAGTGCGTCTGGCCATGTCGTGACGGTGATAGATGAGTGCCCCTGCCCACACCATGCTGAGTGTTTAGCAGTTCTGGACCAAACACGGCATGACCCCCGCACCCACCCTCCCTCTCCACCCCATCACACTCCGAGCCACTTCTGTTTTGCTTCCCCGAGGAAAAAAGTCCTCCAAGGGAAACGTGTGGCCGATGTGGAAGAGGTGACACAAAAAACGGCAGAAGCGCTAAAAGGCATCCACATGGACGAGTTCAAAAACTGTTTTGAGCCACGGAAAAAGCATCTCAATAGGTGTCTTGCATCCAGCGAGGAGGACTCTGGAGGGGGCGGATGTTTAAACACGTCAGAATAAACACACAATTTTTCTGTAGACAGACTCGGGCATTTTTGGGTCCCTCTTTGTAAGAAGCGGAGATGAGGACACAGGCAACCCCAGAGGAACCATCACGTGAGGACCCAGAGCCCAGGAGAGGCTGTGGGAGGAGCAGATGCTGCCAACTCTTTGATCTTGGGCTTTCAGCCTCCGGAGTCGTAGTTGAAGATCCCCCTCTGTTCAAGTCCCGGTCTGGGGTGCCTGGTCGCGGCAGCCCGAGCTGAGCCCGATGTAAGTCCCGGGCTGGGTGTATGGGTAGGAGGGAGGCCCCAGACGCCAGCATGGAGGGGTCTAACCCAAGCACTTCAGACAGACTGAGCTACACAGACCGAAACACAGCCAGGAGGTGGGCCACCGAAGAGCTGACAGTGACAGCAGACATGAGCTGGGTCCAGGCGGTCACCTGACGGCCACCCACGGGCCTGGGGTGCACAGGGCCGTGAGGCCGGGGCGGGGGGCTGCAGCATGACCAGTCCTGTCTGCGGCCTTCTGCTAAGGGGTCATGGGAGAGATTCTAGCAGGAAGAACCCAGAAAGCAAGTTCTCAGGCAGGGGCAGCCTCTTTCACGGAGGTTTAACATCTGGAGAGGCTGCAGCCGGGCTCCCTCGAGGGGCGGCACCATCTCCACCCCGGGAGGCAGGGAGGCTTCCTCTCTGAACCGCCCTGGAAGTGAGCAGAACTCAGTTGAGGCACTGCCATGAAAGAAAGCACGGGGCGCCAAGCTTCCTTCCCTCTCTCTCGGCTCCTTGCAGGGGACTCCTCGGCTTAATAACCTAGGAACGCTCTAACAGGGAGTCCGGAGAACTCATTTAATGGGTTCTTGGAGGCGGCGGCAGTCCTCAGAGCTCTGTGAAGCCAGGCACTGCTTATTCTTGGTGGATGCTCTGGCTGGAGAGAAAGGACTTGAGTTTCCCCAAAGCAGCTTGCAGTCATTGTTCAGTTATTGTTCCTCCGGGAGGATGAATTCCCCAGCACCTCCTCCTCCCCGTGTGGGTCGCAATCGCTCCTGGCCTCGGCCTTCTTCCTGGCTGGGGCTTGTTCTTTCCAGCGAGGCCCAGCCTGGGGGGCAGAGGGAGCGGGGACCACGTGGGAGTGGTCCTCCCAAAAGGACAGAGCTGCAGTTACCAGCAGGAGAAAGACGGGACCCCGGCTGGACAAACAGAACGGAAGCCCCCGAGTCCGCCCGCACCACCGCCTGGGCCTCTCTTCCTGGGGTCTCAGTCCACACGCAGCGAGGGTCTGGGGGCAGTTTTGCAGGGCCAACCACATTCAGGGGCTCTTTTAGCCACCCTGGCTGGAGAGGCTCCTCCCTCCTTGCCAGCCGGGGACTGGAGTCCCTGGTACGCTCACCCCAGCTGATGTGGGAATGGCTGGGAAGCCCGCCCGTGTCCAGCAAGCATGCAGCTGCATGGGCCGTGCACGCCACACCCCGCCCTGCCACGGCTCACCGCCTGAGGACGTTCAAGGCGCCCACCTGGGCTGGCCCCACCTCCAGGCCCACGGCGGGGGGCAGGACGGCCCGTGTCAAGCCTGCCTCTGCGTCGAGAAGACGGAGGGTGGTCCTGAGCCCGGGGCTTCCCGCCTCTGCGTCAATCCCGCCTCTGCGTCGAGAAGATGGGTGGTCCCTCGGGGCCAAGGCAGGGTCCTGGGGCTTCCTGGGTGATTTGCCGCAAGCCATGCCCGGCGGCCCCTGCCTGCAACCCTGGTGGGGCGGCATCCTGCCTGGGTTCCAGACGCGACAGCGAGGCACTGAGGCCACCAGGCCCAGAGGAAGGTGGAGCGGACGGCAGGGAGGTCATGCCTAGGTTCCTCTGTGCAAAGCAGGGGCTGGGCCAGGGGCTGACCCAGGACCAAGGCCCCAGGATGAGAAGCCCAGGCGGTGGTGATGGTGGACTCGGGGGCTTCAGTTCTGTTAGCCCAGCTGGGGCCCCCGTCTCTCTCCTGCGGATAGCTGTGGCTCTGTCCTTTTTGGGGGGCCATTCCCACAAAGTCCCCGAGATCCTGTGATGCGACCACAGGCCTTCAACAAGGCCCTCGTGAACCAGACCTGGTCAGTGAGCTTCCCACGCACAGCCACAGTGATTGGCTGAGGGAGGGTCAGGTGATCCAAGCCTGACCAATCAGAGTCCGGTCCGGGCTTTTCTTCCCCAGGACTGGGGAAGCCGGTCTCCTGGTTTTGGGGGGCTGGGATGCCGGCAGGATGTGAGCAGGGAGGGGGCCCCCCAGCAGAGGAAGGGTGGAAGTTGGCACAGCGGGCTAGCAAGGGCAGGAGCGCAACAAGATGAGGCAGAGAGACAGACTCAGAGGACAGAGACCGTCTCACAGAGACAGAGAGATAGAGACAGAGATGCAGAGAGACAGAGACAAAGACAGAGATACAGAGACAGAGACAGACATACAAAGAGACAGAGACACACTCAAAGACAGAGATGAGACAGAGACCCACAGACAGAGACACACAAAGAGATGAAGACAGAGACACAGAAAGAGACACAGAGAGACAGAAAGGGACACACAAAAACTGATACAAGGAGACAGAGACAGACAGGGACAGAGACACACACGAAGAGAGAAAAAGATACAGAGAGGCAGAGACGGGGACAGAGAAACAGACACCCAGCTCTGCTCTGGCCCTGCAGCCAGCTGGGCACCT
This sequence comes from Carlito syrichta, assembly GCF_000164805.1. Classification (NCBI taxonomy): domain Eukaryota; kingdom Metazoa; phylum Chordata; class Mammalia; order Primates; family Tarsiidae; genus Carlito; species Carlito syrichta. The sequence goes on from NW_007062126.1 coordinate 13,875, forward strand.
GGGAGCTCGAGCCCTGGGCCACTCCATCACCCACATGTTATCTACCTCCGGAAGTTCAGTCAGTCATTTGGAAGCTGCCGCCATCTGACTGCCTTCTTCTGACCTTTAGAAACGGCAGCTGCACATGGCCGGTTGCTACGCCGAGCTGCCTGCTGTGTCTTACCCCTCTGAAGCCCTTCCCCCTCTTAGGCCGGGTGGGCTCCCAAGGGGCCGGGATGGTTCCTGCTTTTGAGGACTGATTTTCTTTCTTTCTTTTTTTTTGAGATGGAGTCTTATGCTGTCACCCAGACTGGAGGGCAGGGGCCGCTCCCGGCCACCGCAGCCTCGACCTGCTGGGCTCC
>NW_007062126.1:14235-34457 GCF_000164805.1 Carlito syrichta
GGCTCAGGCGATCCACTCGCCTCGGCTTCCCAAAGTGCTGGGATGACAGGCTGAGCCACCAAGCCCGGCAAGGACTGATTTTCTAAAAACTGTATTTCTAATTCCTCATGGTGGGACTCCAGGCCTCAGCCCCTCCCTGGAGGCCCTGACCCTGGTTGTCGGGAGCACCTGCCCTGGGCCCAGGACCCACTGCCGGGCTCCCCTCAGAAGCCTTGCCCTCAAGGGGCCCTTCCCAGCCTGTGCCGGGCACGCCTCCGTGGGCAGGGCTGGCTGCACTAGCTGTGCTGGGAGCCTGGGCTGCCAACCTGGCGGTGCTGACAGCGGTGCGTGGGGGCCGCCCCTCCCACGGTCACGGTAGCTGGGCTGGCTGCACGAGGGGGAACGCAAGGAGCCTCTCCCAGCCAAGGGGCGGGAGCACATGGGCGCCCCAGAACGGGTGGTGGCGTGCCGGGGGCCGGGGCTCCCCAGAACCAGAGCTCTGGGTGCAGTTCTGGGACATTCACTCCTCTGTCACCAATGAAGGGCCAGTCCCACGGCGGGACCCTGTGTCCTGCGGTTTTCTTGTGTACAACACAACCATGCTGCTTAGCGTGGGTCAGAGCATTCATGTGTGGTAGTGTTCACGGGTCTGCGTGATTTTTCCTTCTGGAATAATCCCAGAGACTCAAACAAGGCAGCAGCAGAGCCTGGAGGAGGGTCTCAGGGACCAACTCTCTTGGGCTGGCCTGCGGCCTCTCACCCTGCCCCAGGGGCGGTCAGGAGGGTTGGATCCCGTCCAGGCCGGGGGTCAGCCTCGGCCCCCATGTTTGGTGACTTTGCCGCTGGGCTTCTTCTGTTTCACACGGAGGGGCGCGTTTAATCTTCCCGCCTGCACTCCAAGGACGGTGCTGACAACATCGGGTAAGAAACGCCCTCCTGGGTGTTCATCTGAGAGGTCACGTGGCCTCCCACGATCCTTGGCCCAGAGATGGACCATCAGGGCACGGCAGCAGGTCCCAGCTACTTAGAGGTGGTTTTTTCCTTGACATAAAGTTCCCAAGATAAAAGTCCTGATGCATGTCCTCCTTGGAGGAGACACCCAGCACCCCGAAGTCCCCCCATCCTCACCAGCAGCAGTTGCTGAGCCACAGTGGCCGCCGGAACCCACGGGCTGAGCGGTGGCCTTTGTCTGGGGGGCGGTGAACCGAGCCTAGAAGATTCTGCTCTGGGCCAGAACTGGGAGACTGAAGGCCCTGGGCAGGCGCTGAGGCTGGTGCCAGGGGAACTGGCCCAAGAGGTGGCATGGGCAGGGAGGAGTAAGCCGGTGGGCGGTGGGGAGGGCCAAGCCACCACGGGGCCGATGGGCGGGTTGGGCAGAGGGGACAGGGCGGGGGAGAGAAGAGAGCACCCGGGGATACAGATGGAATGTCTGTGTCCACGCAGAATTCATATATTAAAACCTAACCCTGGGTCGGTTGTGGTGGTTCATGCCTATAATCCCAGCACTTTGGGAGGCCGAGGCAGGAGGATCGCCTGAGCCCAGGAGCTCAAGACCAGTCTGGGAAACATAGTGAGACCCCTCCACATCTGTATAAAAAAAAAAAACCAAAATTAGCTGGGGTGTGGTGGTGCACACCTGTAGTCCTAGCTACCAAGGAGGCTGAGGCCGAAGGATTGCCTGAGTGCTGGAGGTCAAGGCTGCAGTGAGCCGGGATCATGCCACTGCACTCCAGCCTGGGCAACAGAGCGAGACCCTGTCTCAAAACAAAACAAACAAACAAAGAAAAACCCCTAATGGGATGGTAATAGAAGGCGGGTTTTGGCAGCAGAGGAGATCGTGAGGGTGGGGTTCTTGTGACAGAATTCTCGTCCTCATAAAAGAGGCCCCGAGAGCTTGCCTCCACCTTCTGTCCCTGCCGCGTGGGCTCGGAGCCAGAAGGCGGCCGTCTCCAAACCAGGAAGGGCCGCCAGAACCCGGACCCCTGGCTCCCTGGCCCCAGGACCTCTTGCCTCGCGAACTCGGAGAAAGCCATTTCCTGATGTTTTTGAGTCCCTGGTGGGTGACGTTTTTGTGCCCACGCTCGAGGCAGAAGGGAAGAGAAGGAAAATACGGCGGGCATGATAGAGAAGAGAAACCCCCGGGTCCCCACGACCGCCCAGGCCTGGCTTCACGAGCAAGGCGTCGGGACGACCCATGACAATAAAACAGGAGGCTGGTTGTCACAGTGGGATTAATTTAAAGCGGATTAATTATTATTTTTTTGGAGTCAGAGTCTCACTCCTTTGCTCAGGTTGGAATGCAGTGGCATACATGCTCATGGCCTCCCCAGCGTTGACCTTCTGGGCTCCAACGATCCTTCCACCTCAGCCTTCCATGTATCTGGAACTAGAGACGCATGCCGCCACACCTGGCTATTTTTTATTTCCCTGTAGAGACGAGGTCTTGTCAAGTTGCCTGGGCTGGTCTTGAACCCGCGGGCTCAGGCAATCCACTCTCCTCGGCCTCCTAAAGTGCTGGGATGACAGGCTGAGCCACTGAGCCAGGCTAATTTATTTTTTTCTAAGTTGGAGTCTCACTCTTGTTGCCCAGGCTGGAGTGCCGGGGCGCGCTCACAGCCACCGTCACCTCAACTTGTTGGGCTTAGATGATCCTTCTGCCTCAGCCTTCCGAGTAGCCGGAACTACAGGCGTGTGCTCATTTTTAATTTATTGCAGAGACGAGGTCTCACCAAGTTGCCCAGGCTGGTCTTGAACCCTGGGCTCAGGCAATCCTGTCGCCTTGGCCTCCCAAAGTGCTGGGATGACAGGCTGAGCCACGGCACCCGGCCCAGATAAATTAATTTAATGCAATCTTTCATGGGATTAAAACAATCAATGCAAAGTAAAGTCACACGGAGACACCTGAACGTCACATCTAGGAGAGCTTCTGACATGTGATCACTCCCAGGGCTGGCAAGGCCCTGGGTGAAGGGCGGGGGAGGGCCGGGACAGGCTGGCGCTTCCTTACAGACTGCCACACCCGTCTGCCACGCGACCAGCCGACTCTCTTCTGAGTATTCACCCAAGAAAAGCAGAAGCGTCTGTCCACACAGGCCGGACTCGAATATTCATTTGCAGCAGCTTGGGACGCGGTGGCCCAAAACAGACCCAACCAAACGCCCGCTGACAGGCGACAGGCCACCCCGACGGCCCATCACTTGGTGACACCAAGGAACGCACTCTGATCTATGCAAATCTTGGAACTGACCCCAAAGAGCACGTGTACCGCGCCATGCCATCTCCAGGAACATTCTAGCAAACGCAGACTGTCCTGAAGCCACAGAGAGCTGGACGTCGGCCGCTGCATGGTAGGGCAGGAGCAAGCGGCTGATGGGCGTGTTCGTGACCTTGACCTCTGTGATGGCTCCCGAGGGTGCCCACATGTGAAAACCCACAGGACTGCTCACTGGAAACACATGAAGTTCATGGTATGTTGGTTACATCTCATGAAGCGCATTCCCTGAGACCTCCAGAGGCTGTGTCCAGGTCTGCGGGTGTCGTCGGGGGGTGGTAGGGAGGAGTGGCAGGGGGGATCGTGGCACTGGCACCAATTCCAGTTACTGGGACCCAGATACAGGATGCCAACAGCCCCTCTGATGGGGACCGGATCAGGTGATCAGCTCTGGGTCCTGCGTAAGCCCCTGGCTGCCCCTGGGGCGAGGGGCAGTGGACCCCCAGTCCGACACCCCACTTCAGCAATGCCCACTTTTGATTCTGAGTCTGCCAAGTGCTTCTCACACCGAGGATTCCGGGCACGCTGCCACCCGGGCGACGGTGGGAGGAGAGGGGGATGTCGGCAGCCCTGCGGGGTCTCCGCCCCCACCCCCTGGGACGGACCCACGACACCGAGCTCCCTCCAGCCACCCGGTCCCGTCTTTCCCGCCCCCAGCCAAGGCCCTTCTCCAGACGCCAACATTTCTCAGGGGAGTCTGGCTTCCTCCTGCCAGGCCTTGCAGCCAAGCCCCCGCTTGGAGCTGGTGGAGAATAAGCCAGCCCTGTTCTATGGCTGCATGGTTCGCAGGCTCACCGCGGCCCCCTGCTCAGCTCCTCCTGGGCCCTGCCTCAGTTTACCCCAGCTGATCCATCTCCAGGGGAGCCAAGACAGGCTGCTGAGGTCTGTCCTGAGGCTGGCACATGCTTCTTTGGGGCTCTTGGGAAACTCCTAGTGTGCGGAAGGCATAGCCACCCCACACATCCTGGGAACTAACCGCACAAGAGGCCAAGCTCCCCATCTCCCCGTGAGGAGGCACCATCAGGGTGGGCATCTGGGGGTCTCTGGAGGCAGAAAAATGGCTGTTTGAAGCCAGCTTCTGCTCCGTTCCTGAGACTGCAACTGTGTGGCTGGTCACCCAACATCTCCATCCATCCATCCATCCATCCATTCATTCACACCAAACACCGGACTGCCCCCATGTCTGAATGTCCCCGTGCCCGTCCCCTGCTGGGCAAGCTGTCCTGGTCTCCACCCCAGAGCAGGGAGCAGGGAGCAGGGGAGGGGCCGGCGCTGAGAGAGCCCACCCTGTGTGCTGGGGACGCAGCGGTTCCCGAGATGTGACACCTCAGGGTTTCTGTCTACATGTCCACAAACTGGGAGAGGGTTACATGACACACTGGCCATGGTACCAGGGCACCTGGAAACGTACGTTCCTGTCAAAACGATCCTGGCTGGCGGCCTCGTCCAATCCTGACCCCAAAGCTCGTCACACGGCGACTTTCCTTCCTTACCTTTCCGCTCCCTCTGCCATGATCTCCTGATGCTAAGGAGAGTACAGAAACCTCCTCCCCTCTCCTGTCTGTCTCTCGGCCCCCCTAATTGCCACCCCTCCCCCCACACACAGCCACACTCACAAAGGACACTTTTCTGTTTCAAAACTTTCACCCCAGCCTCCGAGTGGGGTGCTGAAGCCCAGGGGTGGAGGCCAGGACAGAATCCTGTGTAGGAGAGGACTGGGATCCCAGGCCAAGCCACCTCAGTGGACAGCGGAGGGACGGTCCCCCAAAAGCACCTGTTAAGGTACAGACAAAAGACGGGGTATGGTGGCTCACGCTGGTAACCCCAGTGCTTTGGGGGCTGAGGTGGGAGGATCGTTTGAGGCCAGGGGTTTGAGATTAGCTTGGGCAGCATCATGAGACCTTGTCTCTAAAGAAATGAAAAAAGTAGCCTGATGTGGTGGTGCGCACCTGTAATCCCAGCTATTTGGAGGCTGAAGTGGGAGGATTGCTTAAGCCCAGGAGGTCGAGGCCGCCGTGAGCTGCGATTGTGCCCCTGCACTCCAGTTTGGGCAACAGGGTTAGACTCTGAGAGAGAAACAGACAAAAAACCCCCAAGACACCAACAAATATTAAAAGAGTCAGGCCCCAAATGGGGACCCAAGACAACCCCCCGGGGTGGGGTTGAGACATCAGACTTCTGCTGTCCACCATTATCTCCACCTGTCACGTTTCCACACATGGCTTACAACACGCACGGGTTGCACAGCGTATGAAGAAATAAACACCCAAACACCGGGGCATGTGAGACGAGAGGGGCTTGGGGACTCTCGGGCCTCGGGGTCCCTGGTGGGCTCCCAGGAAGCCCCTGCTCACGTGGGTGGTGGGGAGAAGGAGGTGGAGTCAGGCGTGGGCGCCCCCAGGCCCCGTGGCAACCGGCACGTCCACGGGTCAGGGCGGGGCGACTCATGGCGGCCCGCGGAAAGTCACCGTTTCCCTGTGTGTGGACAGGGGTGCCTGGGAGGCAGCTTCCAGGGCTGCGTCCTGGCAGACTCCCGCGATTCGCGCTCCGGGCTCTCTTCTCCGTGGCTGACCTGCTTCTCAGCACGTCTTTCGAGGCCTTTCCTGCAGGTGCTGGGCCTCAGCCGTGGGCAGGAGTGGGGGTGCGGGGGCGGGAGGAAGGTGTGTCAGACCCCCTTCCCCCTGCAGAGGGACCCCATGCCTGCTGGGGAGCACTGGACTCAGAGTCAAAAACTCTGTGTGGTTTACATTCTCAGTCTAATTTGGCCCTTAACAGCTTGGACAAGAGACCCTGCTTCCCAGGGCCTCCATTTCCCTGTTTGTTTTTTTTTTGGTTTTTTTGACTGGAGTGCAGTGGCCGCTCCTGGCCACCGCAGCCTTGACCTGCTGGGCTCCGGCGATCCTCCCGCCTCGGCCTTCCGAGTAGCTGGAACTACAGGAGCGCGCTACCACGCCTGGCTGATTTTTTTATTTATTGTAGAGATGAGGTCTCGCCAAGTTGCCCAGGCGGGTCTCGAACCCGCAGGCTCAGGCAATTCACTCACCGACAGGTTGAGCCACCGAGTCCGGCTTGTTTCCCCATTTGCAAGATGAGAATGCCCGGGGCCTCTGCGAGGCTCCACAGAAGACCCCGGAACGGGTTTCTATCACCTCCTTCTGCTCAGTTCCCTCCCCTGTGAAACGGGGCAGCAGTGCCGCCGGCCTCTGGCGACCAAGCTGGCGCTGTGAGTCAGCGCCTATGCAGGGCCAGCGGGCCACACATGCCCTGTGGAAGTCTCTGGCTCTCTGGAAATGACCAGTCATCATGCCTCTGGCGGGAGGGGTGGCCACTCTCGTATGCGAGTCCCAAGACCCCGGCAGGGCACGGGGGTGTCGGAGGGAACTCGGGTCCTGCCCTGATCGCGGAGGCCACTGCCCACCCCTCCCCACCTCCGTCCCTGGAGACGAGCTTCTCCGAAGGGCCCTGGTCCCAGCCCGGCGTCACCCAGGAGCCAGCCTCCTCCCACCGTCTGGAGACTGTGACAGAGACGTGACACCATGGAGCCCAGACACCCCCGAGGGGCACGTGTGATCCCCGCTGGGCTGGAGGGAGGAAGAGTGACTCAGAACCATGCCTTTCGGGGACAGATAACAAGGGCCCGAGCGTTCTGGAAGCGGAGCTCCAGGCGGGGGCGCTGATGGCCCCGGCCACCTGAAGTCCACCAGGTATGATTGGAACACGCAAGTGTGAGGGTGTCCCGGCCCCGGGCAGCACCCCCGGGACTCGGGACGGTCACACAGACCCCCAGAGCCTTGGCTTCACCCATACACGGGGGTGGACAGCTCGCAGGCTGGTTTTCAGGATCGAGCCAGGTGACGGGTGTGTGGTTCTGGCCAGGGACCCCCCCAGGCCACAGACACCCACTGCCGCCCCTCCTCTCCCGAGATGCAGGATACGTTTGGGGGAATGGGACAGGTTCCTGGCCTAAGCTCGCAGAGACCAGACACCGCGTCACGCCCTGACATGCAGCGCCTCTGCAGCCTGGCTAGTCCCATCAAGGGGAGCTGAACTGTGTGCTCCAAATTCACACGTGACAGTCCTGACCCCAAGACGTCAGGATGGGATGGCATTTGGAGATGGAGACTTTCAAGAGGTAGTTATGCTAAAATGAGGTCACAAGGTGAACCTGATCCCTGTCATTGCGTCCTTATAAAAAGAGGAGATGACAGCTGGGTGTGGAGGCTCACACCTGTCATTCCAGCACTTTGGGAGGCAGAGGCGAGAGGATTGCCTGAGTTCACAGCTTCGAGACCAGCCTGGGCAACTTGGCAAGACCGCATCTCTACAACAAATCAAGAAAAGTTAGCCGGGCATGGTGGCACATGCCTGTAGTTCCAGCTACTTGAAAGGCTGAGGCAGAAGGATCCCCGGAGCCCAGGTGGTCGGGGCTGCGGTGGCCGTGAGTGTGCCACTGCCCTCCAGCCTGGGTGACAGAGTGAGACTCCAACTCAAAAAAGAAAATTTTTAAAAAGAAAAAAAAAAAAATTAGCCAGATGGGGTGGCATGTGCCTGTAGTCCCAGCTACCCAGGGGCTGAGGGGGGAGGATCACTGGAGCCCAGGGGTTGAGGCTGCGGTGAGCCATGGCTGAGCCACTGCACGCCAGCCTGGGTGACAGAGCAACACCTGTCTCAAAAAAAAAAGAAAGATACTTGCAACTCAGGAACATATACCTGCAAATGCCCGGGAGGGCTGGGTGAGGCCTGACCGCGTTCGAATGCCCGGGAGATCAGACGCCTCCCCTCTCCTCCGAGCTCCATCCAGAAGCAGCAGACAGCAGGTGACTGGGGCGCCGGCCTCTCCCCGAGCTCCTGGTTCACAGAGGGTGGCCCTGGAGTGACGGACCTTCCCCGGCCCGGCCGTCGCCCGTGGGTGGCAGACGCAGTGTCTCACCTCTGATGCTCTTGGGTTCCCCGGGGGAAACCTTTGGACCCTCCGGGGGTCTCGGGACAGACGTGTTACAGGTGACGTGTCTATGTGCCACACAGGCGTCCCTGAGCCTGGCAGGTCTTCACGTGGGGGACAGACGTGGACCAGGCCTTCTCCCTTGTCAAACTGAGCCCACGGGTCTGTGCGGGGATGGGCAGTGGCATCTGATAGGAGCCTCGGGCCCTGGTGACTTCCCCACAGACAGGCCACAGCCCAGCGGTGAAATGGCCGTGCGGCTGGCCCAGGCTGGACTGGGGTTGGGTCCTGGCAGCGGGCCGAGTGGGGGACAGTGGGCGGATTTGGGGTACAGCCTGCATAAATGCCTGACCCGGGGAGGGACGCTGGGCTGTCTTGGAAGTAGGGGGCGTGGAGGGGGTGGGGGCCTCCATCTGCCCAGTGGGGGCGGGGCGTGGACCCCAGATGCCTGCAGAGTCTCCCCAGCTGATGCAGGGCTGGGGGGGCGAGACTGGACGGAGCTGGAGGGCTTGGGCACCGAACAGGGAGATGTGTGATATCTGCACCCCCGTCCCGGCCTCCCTGAGTTCAGGTGCTTCTGGGCCCTCGATGCAGCCGTGCCTGGCAGATGCAGGCGGGTGCTGTCTTCACCAGCTCTGGCTACCATGGGGCTGACTGGCTTCTGGCTCCAGAAAGAGCCGTGCCCAGAGCTGTAGCCCAGTGTCAGCTTCCCGGGGGGCGCGAAGGACGATGGCTGGGCCCCCGAGCTCTGGGGTCACAGGGTGGAGCCCCTCCATCCTGGGTGACTCAGGGCAGAAGCCTGAGTCCTTTTCCGGCCCCCTCTCTCCCTCACCCGTGGCTGTCTGTGAGCAGCTCGGAGCCTCCCAGCAGGTCCCCAAGGCCGCTGCCACCCTGCGGTCGACTCAGCCCAGAGGCCACGTGAGTCCTGCCACCTGCCAAGGCCTCACTGCCCAGCCTGTGCACACCCCTGCGGGTGCTCACGGCTCGCAGGGTGGAAGCAGCACTGCCCAGGGGTCTGCAGCCTCAGCCCCAGTTGATGCCCCTGACCATGGGCTTCTTAGCTCTGACTGCCGCCGGCAACACGGGTCTGTTGCAAGAACATCAGTGCCACCCTGGCTCGGGGACACATTTGCAGGACCCGTGAAGGCAAAGTTAGGAGATGGAGACTGAGTCCAACATTCCAGCTGCCACTGGCAAGGTTGGCCGCGCGCCAACCCCCACGGCGGGGCAGGGGCCACGCCCTTTGTTTTCCATCTTCTGGATGCTCAGACATCCGGGCTCTTGCTGGCCTGGAGGGACGGCCCCTCCCAGGGCCGGCCAACCCCTAGGGACAGTCCACAACTCGTGCCTGTGAGTAGGACTTGTAAACGCAAACCGAGGCAGAGCCCGGCCGGCCCCTCCTCTAGGGGAACTCTCTCACTTAGGGTCACCAGCACTGTCCTCGTCACCCCAGGGCGGGTCCAGACACCCAGGGACGGCCCCTAGGCCCAGAGCTCTGAAATGACCCCAGTAGCCAATCACAAGCTTGCACATTGTGCTTCACGCTGCTTCCTGCAAAAACCAGTCAAGCTCCTGCCCCTGTTCCCCTCACCCCCCTCCTGGCCCTGTGAGACCCCCTGCGGTCCACGGCACCACCCCATGTGGCCCCCAGGACCTCCCCATGTGGCCCCCGTGGTGACAAGGCCTATCCCCTTCTCTTTGGGCTGGGAGTTAACAACTATCTATTTTTATTTGTATTTATTTTTTTGGAGTGGAGGTCTCACTGGGTCCCCCAGGCTGGAGTACAGTGGAATGACCATGGCCACAGCAGCCTCGACCTCCCCGGCTCAGGTCATCTTTCTGCCTCAGCCTCCCGAGTAGCTGGAACTATAGGCACGTGCTACCATGTCTGGCTAATTTTTTGATATTCTGTAGAGATGCAGTCTCGCTATGTTGCCCAGGCTGGTCTTGAACTCCTGGACTCAAGCGATCCTTCCGCCTCGACCTCCCAAAGTACTGGGATGACAGATGTGAGCCACCACGCCGGGCTGCAACTATCTTTTCAGTGGTGGTCATATCTTGATTCGCTGGCCTCATCATACCTGAATAATAACGAAACCTATAAAGTCATTTCCCATACTTGATGGGTGTGATATACGCTGTTTGGTAATATCCACACTGAATGCAACACTATCTAAAAAGTGGTCGTAGGCCAGGCTCGGTGACTCAGCCTGTCATCCCAGCACTTTGGGAGGCCGAGGCGAGTGGATTGCCTGAGTCCGTGGGTTCAAGACCAGCCCGGGCAACTTGGCAAGACCTTGTTTCTACAATAAGTCAAAAATTAGCTGGGCGTGGTAGCACGCACCTGTTGTTCTGGCTACTTGGAAGGCTGAGATGGAAGGATCGCCTAAACACAGCAGGTTGACGCTGGGGTGGCTGTGAGCGTGCCACTGCACTCCAGCCTGGCTGTCAGAGTGAGACTCCAATTCAAAAAAAAGCGGTCGGAGTTACCTTTCGAGGGAGAGAGAGAAAGTGGCTGTTAGGTCTTGAGCGAGGTTGGTTCTATTTTTTTGGTTTTACAAGGACGTTTGCTTTGTAATAATTCACAGAGCTTTGCAGGAATGCTTTATGGATGTATTTTTGTATGTTACCTGTATATACAAAATTTACATATCTGCATCCCCCCAAAAAGAATTTTAAACCACGGAGGGACACAGGACTCATCTGACAAAGGTTCTAGGAAAGGAAGTACCTGCAGGACTTCTTTTCCTGTTTGTCTTTTTCCTGTAAATGTCCTAGACAGAACAGCAGTGCTAGACGCCACCTGACATATGCGGGTACCTGGGCAGAGTTTCAGCGGACGGGTCCCTGAGGTCCACAGCCACCAGCCTGGGGGCTTGATGTGGGTGCCGTGAGGTTGTACTGGGTTTTGCATGGGAGGCCATACCACCTCGCTGCCCAGCCCAGCCTCTGAGCTGGCACAGCCCAGGCCACAGCACCCACACCCTGGCTCAGGACAATGGCACCACGCTCTGTGCCCTGGCAGACTGACGGATCCAAGGATGGGCACACGGCAACGGTGACGCATACACTGGCTGGCGGGAACCACTGCCAAGATCTGAGGCAAAGGGCATTGCCAAGGGGTAGGGATGACCGGAGGAGCCAGGAGGGCTGGTGGCCTTTAGAAGCAGAGGATTTGGGTTCGGTGACAACAGGACAGACTGGACGAGAGACGCTGGGACAGCACAGGGGCAGGGGGGCTAGGCATCTGGGAGGCAGCTCCGGGTCCTCGGATTCTAAGTCTCAGACCACGCGGCCCTGTGACGTTCTCTAATCCCCCTGGCATTTAGCACCAGTTGACCCGAATGTGTCCCTGTTCTTTGTTCCCAACAAGGACAGGCTTGCTTTCGTCCTTCCATTCCTCCTCCCCACCCATCTGTCCGTATATGCACCCACCCACTCATCCACTCCTCCATCCGTCCCTCCACCTATCCAGCCGTCCACGCATCTACCCACCCACCCATCCATCCACCCACCTTCTCATCCACCCATCCGTCTGTGTATGAACCCATCCATCCACCCACTCCTCCATCCATCCATCCATCCATCCATCCGTCTCCCTCTCTCCCTCCCTCCCTCTAGACACCCATCCATCCATCCATGCAACCATTCATGCATGTGTCCACCCACCCATCCGTCCTCCCATCTAAACACCCATCTAGTCCTTCATCCAAACCATGTGACCCCGTGTTTATGCCTTCATCCATCCAACCATCCATCCACCCACTCACCCGTCCGCCCACCCACCTGTCCACCCACTGACCCGTCCGTCCATCCCTCCCTCCACACATTCATCCATCCTTGCACGCATCCTTCCTTCCATCCGTCCATCCATCCATCCACTGCCTCATCCATCTATCCATCCATCCACCCATCCGTTCAAAAGCTATTGGGACTATTTAATGAAGACCTCCATAGGGAGACAGCCAGGAAAAAGACAGATCCAACCTTGACTCTGTGGTGTTCCCAACCTGGAGACCACAATCACACAAGTAGCCACAGGTGTGGTGAAGCTCCTCGGAGGGTTTCACAGTGGCTGCTCTGGGGGCAGGTGACACAGTAGGGGCGGTCTGAGAAGGGCTGGGGAAGGCTTTTCTGAGGCGACGGCTGTCGGGCCTGGATGGTGCTAGAGGTCGGCCAGGAAGAGCTGAAGGCTGGAGGCCGGAGAGCAGAAAGGTGGGGATAGGGGCAGATCAGGAAGCCGAAGATGGCGCGCATTCTGGGGGACCTCGGGCTGGGGGGGTTAAAAAGCTGGACACAGCACACTTCGCATCTTAGAGAGATCGCCGTAGGCACTGGGTGGCAGTTGTCCATGAAGCAGGTGCCAGGGTGGGGACTCCACCAGAAGGTTGCTGTGGTCACCTTAACTTTACTTCTCCAAAGGGAGAGCTGGGGCTCCAGGTGGCTCCAGGTGCTGCATGGCTGGACACTCAGAGCCGGGGAGCCTGGGCGCATGGATCTCCAGGGACCTTGGGAGCTCACTCCAAGGTGGCACCTGTGTGGCCAGCCAGGGGCCGCACGAGGGTCATGGACGCTCAGCACTGACCGCCAGGCTCCAGCCCCGTCTCCATGGAGACCGGTAGGCAACAAGAAGTCCAGCAGCTCGAAAAAATCACTTCTTTCTTTCCTTATTCATCTCTCTTGACCCTTCGCCCAGGGCCACGAGAAGGAAGCGCTGCTCGTGGCTGGGGCTGAGCGTGGGGAGGTGGCCCGGGGTGGCCGTTGACAGAACTGGCTGGAGCCGAGAAGGCCCAGCGTGGGCAGCATGGGGTACCACACCGTGCCTGGGAAGGATAGAATCTTGCAGCAAAGGAGAGGCCTCTCCCCTCCCCATCTCGCTCCCCTCCCAGGGAACCGATGGCCCTTAAATGTTACGCTGAGAAGCATTACTCTAGAGGGTTCTCTGCATGGCTTGGGGCATAGGATGAACCCATCAACACAAAATAAACCAAATGGGGCCACCGCCTGGTCTGTGGTGCGATCTGCCATGTCGTCCTCCAGCGAGGCACAGAGTTCCGCATGAAGCCGGGGTGGGGCTCATGGAAGGAGTCTTCTCGGGTGTCCAGGGACAGCCCCCACAAGAATCACCGGGGACAGAACGACGTACGCCCGGGCCCTCCTCTGAACGATTTAGCCCCAGGATCCCTAATCAGCCGGGGTGGGGGTGAGGGAGAGGGGACCCCAGGACAGGCTTGTCAACTGCAGCAGCACCAGGGGACATCTGTGAAAGTCAAAGTGGGGAAAAAAGAAATGGGTCTGGGGCGTTCTGCGCGGCCATCCGTCACAGACACAGTGCTCACTCACTGAGGGGAAACTGGTTTCCACATGCTGTCTCAACAAAAAGCAGGCGGCAAAACTGTGTGTGTGACGGCGAGTTCCACTTTCTAAGAGGAAAGACGCTTGTTTGTCTGTGTTTTGGTGAGCACTGCCCTATTGTGTGCCTTCCACATGGAGACTTTGTGACAACCCGGCATCGAGCTAGTCTGCCAGTGCCATTTTCTTTTTCTTTTCTTTTTTTTGAGTCGGAGTCTCCCTCTGTCGCCCAGACTGGAGTGCAGTGGCCGCTCCCGGCCCCCGCAGCCTCGACCTGCTGGGCTCCGGCGAGCCTTCCGCCTCAGCCTTCCCAGTAGCTGGAACTACAGGCACGCGCTACCATGCCCGGCTGATTTCTTGATTTATTGTAGAGATGAGGTCTCGCCAAGTGGCCCAGGCGGGTCTCGAACCCGCGGGCTCAGGCCATCCACTCATCTCAGCCTCCCAAGGGGCGGGATTATAGGCTGAGCCACCGAGCCCGGCAGGCGCTTACCTCCTGTCTCTGTGTTATGCGTGGGTAATTCTCACGGTGTTTCAGTCTTTTCATTTTTATTTATTTATTGTACAGATGAGGTCTCGTCATGTTGCCCAGGCTGGTCTTGAACCCCTGGACTCAGGCAATCCTCTCGCCTTCACTTCCCAAAGGGCTGGGATCATAGGTGTGAGCCACTGTGCCTGGCTTAGCCTTTTTCATTCTTATTATATCTGCTAAGGAGATCTGTGATCATTGATCATGGATGTGATTATTGTAATTGTTACAGGTTGCTACGAGCAGTGCCCACACAAAATGGTGAGCTGAATCCACAGATGTAGTGTGTGCTCTACAGCTTCTCTGATCGACTGTTTCCCATTACTCCCTCTCCTCAGGCCTCTCTGTTCCCTGAGACAAAACAATATTTCTCTCTCTTTCTCTGTTTTCGTTTTTTTCTTTTTCTTTTTTTTTTGAGTTGGAGCCTCACTCCATGGCCCAGGCTGGAGTGCGGTGGCACGCTCATGGCCATCCCAGCTTCAGCCTGCTGGGCTCCAGCCATCCTTCTGCCTCAGCCTTCCAAGGAGCTGGAACCACAGGCACACGCCACCATGCCCAGCCAATTATTTATTTATTTGTTGTAGAAATGAGGTTGCTCCAAGTTGCCTGGGCTGGTCTTGAACCTGTGGGCTCAGGCAATCCTCTCGCCTCAGCCTCCCAAAGTGCTGGGATGACAGGCTGAGCCGCCAAGCCCAGCCTGACAAAACAATATTGAAACTACCATGGCCTCAAAGAGTCTCTTAGAGTCCCTCACTTTAAATCAAAAGCTAGAGCCGGGCTCAGTGGCTCAGCCTGTAATCCCATGCTTTGGGAGGACAAGGTGAGTGGATTGCCTGAGCTCGTGGGTTCGAGACCCGCCCGGGCAACTTGGTGAGACCTCATCTCTACAATAAATAAAAAATTAGCCAGGCATGGCAGTGCGTGTCTGTAGCTCTGGCCACTTGGAAGGTTGAGGCGGACGAATTGCTGGAGCCCAGCCCGTCGAGTCTGTGGTGGCTGGGAGCGGGACAACAGAGTGAGACTCCAACTCAAAAAAAAAAAAAAAAAAATCAAAAGCTAGAAATGATTGAGCTAAGGAGGAAGGGATGCTGGAAGCCAAGAGAGGGCCAAAGCCAGGCCTCTTGGGTCAAACACGCAGCCAGGCTGTGAACACAAGGGAACACACGCACCATGGGAAAGCCACACGGCGCGATTGCCGACATGGGAAGGTTCAAGCGGCCTGGACAGAAGACCCGACCAGCCTCCACATCCCCTTCAGCCCAAGTCTTGTCCAGAGCGAGGCCCTGACGTCCCCCCAATTCCACGAAGGCTAAGAGGGGTAAGGATGCTTAGAAGAAACGTCGGAGCCGGCAGACGCTGGATTGTGAGGTTGAAGGAAAGACGTGTCTCCAGGACGTCAAGTGCAGGTGAAGTAGCCGGTGCCGATGGAGAAGTTGGGCACGGTCTCTGGAAGGTCCAACTGAGATTCCAAACGAAGGTGGCCACCCTGGACGGCAGACCCTCCATGCAGATCGAACAGCTCTCTACTGGGAGAAGAGGCCAGCTAGGACACTCATAGCTAAGAGGAGAAGTCACGCCTGGCTTCAAAGCATCACAAGACAAGGCTAAGAATTTTTTTTTTTGAGTTGGAGTCTTACTCTGTCACCCAGACTAGAGGGCAGGGGTATGCTCACAGCCACTGCAGCCTCTACCTGCTGGGCTCCGGCAAGTCTTCCGCCTCAGCCTTCCAAGTAGCCGGAACTACAGGCACGGGCCCCCACGCTTGGCTAATTTTTTTTTTTTATTTATTGTACAGACAAGGTCTCTCCAAGTTGCTCAGGCTGGTCTTGAACCTGCAGGCTCAGGCAGTCCACTCGCCTGGGCCTCCCAAAGTGCTGGGATGACAGGCTGAGCCACTGAGCCCAGCCGCAAGGCTGACTCTTGTTAGAGGCAAATGCGGCTGGTGTCTTATCAGTGCGGCCGATGCTAATTTACCGTGTTGAAAGTCCTAGGGCCCCGAGGAATTATGGGACATTGACCTTCCTATGCGCTGTCAATAAAACAGCAAAGCCTGGATGACTCTCTGTGAACCAGAGAGTTTACTGGATATGCTAGGCTCGCTGTTGAGACATACCGCCTAGAGGAAAAAAAAAGAAGATTCCCTTCAAAAGATTACTGTTCATGGACAGTGTGCCCAGCCACTCAAGAATTAATGCTGTTTTTGTGCCTGCTAACACAGTATCCATCTGCAGCTCATGCACCAAAGAGGAATTTTGCCTTTCAAGTCTTATTATTTAAGAATCATGTCTTGTAAGGCTGTCGCTGCCATAGATAGTGATTTCTCTGATGGATCTGGGCAAAGTTCATTGAAAATCTTCTGGAGGCCGGACTCGGTGGCTTACACTTTTATCCCAGCACTTTGGGAGGCGGAAGCCAGGGGATTGCCTGAGCCCACGTGTCTACAATAAATCAAAAGAATTAGCCGGGTATGGTATGGCAGCGTGCACCTGCAGTTTCAGCTACCTGGAAGGCTGAAGTGGAAGGATCACCAGAGCAGGTTGACGCTGGGGTGGCCGTGAGTGTGCCACTGCCCTCCGGCCTGGGCGACAGAGTAAGACTCCGACTTTAAAAAAAAAGAAAGAAAACCTTCTGGAGGTCAGGCTTGATTGCTCAGCCTGTCTTCCCAGCACTTTGGGAGGTCAAGGCGGGTGGATTGCCTGAGCCCACAGGTTTAAGATCAGCCCGGGCAACTTAGCAAGACCTCGTCTCTACAATAAATAAAAAAAATTAGCCGGGTGTGGTAGCGCACGCCTGTAGTTCTGGCTACTTGGAAGTCTGAGGTGGAAGGATCGCCGGAGCTCAGCAGGTCGAGGCAAGGGTGGCCGTGAGCATGCCACTGCACTCCAGCCTGGGCGATGGAATGAGACTACAACGCAAAAAAAAAAAAGAAAGAAAGAAAGAAAACAAAACCTTCTGGAAAGAATTCGCTGTTCTAGATGCCATCAAGAATATTCACGAGTAGTGCCTCATCCCGGTAATTCCAGAGCTTTGGGAGATGGAAGCAAGAGGATTGCCTGAGCCTGTGGGTTCGAGACCTGCCTGGGCAACTTGGCAAGACCTCGTCTCTACAATCAATCACAAAAACTAGCCAGGCGTGGTAGTACACGCCTGTAGTTCCGCCTACTTGGAAGGCTGAGGTGCAAGGATCGCCGGAGCCCAGCAGGTCAAGACTGCGGTGGCCGTGAACATGCCATGGCACTCCAGCCTGGGCGACAGAGGGAGACTCCAAAAAATAAAACGTCCTGAAAGTGTTTTCTCTCGAGGACCGAACTGGGCAGCCGCAATCTCCTGAAAATTTGTTAAAATGCAGAGACAAGGAGACTACATTTAAGCAGGGTACGGAGGCAGGCCTCGCCCCAGGGCAAGTCTCCGGTATCCTCTGGCTTGGATTTGCTGTGCACCCGGCTGCCTACCCCTCGCTTGATCTGGGGTGCTGCTGATGGCACGGTTCCCCTTTTCCTGCACGCAGGGAAGGGACAGGACAGAGGCGGCCATCGCCGTTCCCCCTCTTCACCAAGGGAGAGGCAGGGGAGTAACATGTCCTGCCTGGGAAGGCTGGCCCTTCCTTTGGGTTGCTGGAGAGGGACGTGGTGGCCCCTATCCAGAGCGAGAGGCAGGGCTTCTGCCAACCTGGGGCTTCCATGTGGGATTTGGGATCAGACGTGGCGGCCCATGGGGTGTAGGGAACACCGTCCCCAGTCCCAACACGCCCCGCTTTGTCCCACACTGCGTACGGCCGTGGCTTGGGGCATCTCTCTCTGAAGACCATTCAGCGCCTTGGCACTCTGCAGCCCCCACGACTTCCGCCAGACACCCGTCTCTGCCTAAGAGGGTTCTGGGGAGCCCCATCCATCTGTCTGAACACCAACTGAGAACAGACAAGCGCTGCTTGTTTTGCCTCTCATGTTTGTTTGCTTTAGAGCTGAGGTCTCACTCTGCGACCCCGTGGCGCCATCAGGGTTCACTATGGCCTCGGCCTCCTGGGCCCCAGCAGTCCTCCTGCCTCAGCCTCCCTGACGGACATGAATCACTCCCTGACTGACATGACATGCCCGGCTGATTTTTTATTTTTTGTACAGACGGCCTGGCCCTGCGACACCAGAAAGGCCTGTTCAGATGTGAGGGGCGTCTCCTCCGTCCTCCCCAGACCTCCGGGCTGTGCAGACGTCTCGGCAGCCTGGGCCCCTGCCTGGCCCAAGACAGGGAACAAGGCCTGGGCCGCATGAGAAGCTCAAGGGGTCATGCTTGGCATAGTGGGCACACCCTGCTGAGTGTGCCATGTGGAGACGGCCCTGGACTGGGAATCCATCCGCTGTCCTGGATGACACTTGTACTCTGGCCTGGACGCCGGGAGAGCCCCCATACCAGCCCCTCCTGGCCCACGACTCCCAGCTCCATGCCCCCTTCCTGCCATCATCTCATTAACGGCGGCTGCGTCTGCCAAGCTCACGATGGCCAACGACGGGGTGGAGTCCACCTTGCACCCACACCCCCTGCCACGCAGCTGCAGGGAGCCCCATGTCCCAGAGAGAGGAGCCCAGATGTCCGCATCTCGTGGGGGTGACACTCAGGCCTTCCCGCTGCACCCTTCCCGGCACCCGAGATGGGCAGCAAACACTGGGCACCATTCCCACCATGAACGTGCACTACACCAGCGATCGGGGATTTCTGTGAAATACGTTGAAGGCATTTGTGGCTGGGCGGGGTTCCTTTATGTAGTGGGGGAAGGGGCTCTCATTTCTCACAGTCTTCACGTAGCTCTGAGGATTCTTGCCCCGTGAGAAAATCTAACCCACATCACGTATGAATAAGTTGCCGTGAACACCCCATTGCATAGGGAGTGGAGTTGGAATACAGTAATTATTTACTCATTTAAACCATCCAGAGCCTTACAATGTCGTTTCTAGATTTGTCTGGCTCTTGGAAAGCCCGAGAGCCCTTAGCCCAAAGTGGCCCGAGAGGGCAGCGGTGCTGTTTCGTCAGCCTGAGTGTCCTTGCCCGGCAGTGGCCCGGGCAGTGGTGGCTGCCCCGTCTGCCTTCAGGGGCTTCTGAGCAGACAGGACAGAAAACGCCAGAATGCGGGGAAGGTATCCCGGAACCCACAACACCCTCAGGCGGCAGCCGTCCACGGTCAACATCTGCTGAATGAATGAATGAGGGAGTGAGTGAATGAGTGATCTAATGGGTGTTAAGTGCCAGGAAGCCTGGGTTGAGGGGGGGCTGGCTGGGGCGTGGTCTTCCTGACTCCGTGGCCAAGAGAGGAACGGCCACCTTCGTGAGTCACAAGGGACCCACTTGACCCTTCTGGCCAGACCTGGACAGTGCCGGCTGCTGGGAGGCCTGGGTGATTCCAGGATGTTTAGCTGGAAAAGGGCTGGGGAGGGCAGGTTGGGACCAGGGGGCTGCCGGGATCTCTCTCCGATCCTGCCCAGACAGAAAGACCTTTTCATTCCACAGAGGCTGTACTAGCTTACACTCCCACCAACACTGTGGAAGTGTTCCCTTTTCACCACATTCTCTCCAGCATCTGGTATTTTTTGAGTTATTGATCATGGCCATTCTGACTGGAGTTAGGTGGTATCTCAGTGTAGCTTTAATCTGCATCTCCTTGATGGCAGTGTGGCGATTCCTAAAAGTGTTAAAAATCAACCTTCCATATGACCCCGCAGTCCCCCTACTGGGAATATACCCAGAAGAACTCAGATCACTCTATAAAAAAGATCCCTGCAGACGTATGTTTATCGCAGCCTTGTTCACAACGGCAAGAACATGGAACCAACCGTGCCACCCATCAAAAGAGGACTGGATTAAAAAAATGTGGTGCATATACACGATAGAATATTACGCAGCCATTAAGAAGAACAAAATCATGAATTTTGCAGCAACCTGGATGGAATTAGAGTTTCTAATACCGAGTGATCTTTCACAGAAACAAAGATCTGAGTACCGTAATACTATAGTACCATAATACTATAAGAAAAGGATGGACGCCTGGCTTGGTGGCTCAGCCTGTAATCCTGCGCCTTTGGGAGGCTGAGGTGAGTGAATTCCCTGAGCCCACGGGTTCGAGATCTGCCTGGGCAGCGAGACCTCATCTCTACAATAAATAA
>NW_007062126.1:34477-43301 GCF_000164805.1 Carlito syrichta
GCGAGGCGGCGGTGGCCGGGAGCAGCCACTGCACTCCAGTCTGGACGACAGAGTGAGACTCCAACTCAAAAAAAAAGAAAAGAAAAGGATTGACAGTAATGGGAAACTACGGGGGGAAATGGGGGCAGGGAGGTGGGATTAACGGTAGTCGATATCTGCCTGGGGAAGGGTGGACACAACTCATCAACAAGGGTACCTGCACAATGCATATTTGTATATCTAACCCTTAATTGTACCCCACAATTTTAAAGTTAAAAAAAAAGACCTTTTCAACACCAGCGACTGCATCAGCTAGAGAAGCTGACAGGCCAAGAGGCTGCATGACTGCCCCCGAGACAACAGTGTGCATCTTTCCGGCTTCCGTGGCGGGAGGAAAGGAGCAAGACAAGCAGAAGGCAAACGGACCCACCCGTGTCTGCAGGGTGGCCTGTTCTCCTGGTCCTGGGCAAGACCGCAGAGTCCTGAAGCCTAAAGCCACTGGGATGGCAGAAGGAAACGAGGCCCCAGACCGAGAGCGGAGGATGTCGTGAGCGTGAGTGGGGCAGGGTGCACCTGCAGGGACCTCACAGCTGTGATCATCCATTGGGCCGTCCGTCTGTCCATCCATCCATCCATCCACTCAATCGTTCATCCGCCCATCTACTCATCCATCTAGACTTTCATCCATGCAACCATTCGTCCGCGTATCCATTCATCCAATCATTCATCTACTCATCCATCTAGCTCTCTATTCACGCAACAATTCATCCATGTATCCATCCATCCACCCAATCATCCATCCATCCATCCACCCACCTATCCAACCACCCATCCAACCACCCATCCATCCATCCATCTATGTATCCATCCATCCATCCATCCATCCATCCATTCATCCAGCCATCCATTCATCCATCCACCCATCCATGTATCCATCCATCCACCCAATCATCCATCCACCCATCCATCCATCCATCCAGCCACCCATCTATCTATCCATTCATCCATCCATTCCACTCACCTACCCATCTGTCCGTCTGTCCATCCATTCATCCATCCATCCATCCATCCATCCACCCGTCTATGTATCCATCCATCCACTCATCCATCCATCCATCCATGTATCCACCCATCCACCCAATCATCCATTCATCCATCCATTCATCCAATCATTCATCCACCCAACCACCCATCTACTCATCCATCCAGCCCTCTATCCATGCAACAATTCATCCATGTACCCATCCATCCATCCATGTAGCATCCATCCACCCAATCATCCATCCACCCACCCATCCATCCACTCACCGGTCCATTCATCCATTCCACAAGCACATCCCAGACACCGTTCTAGGCCCCAGGGACAAAGCATGAGTGAGGTACATAGGGAGCAAGCTAGTGTCAGACACCGAACAGCCCCACGTGGAGGGAGTGTGGCAGGGAGGTCAAGTGTGAAGGAGGGAGCTGCATAAACGGGTGGCCCAGATGACCTCTAGGGTCCCTTCCTAGACGAAGCCAGTCAGGCCTCCTAAGTGGCTTGATTTGCAAACATAAGTGAGCCTTAACTCAGGTCATTTCCTGCAAATGTCTGCATTAAAGAATAGCAGAACTCAAGCTCAGTCAATCAGGTGCAGCCAACAATCTTATACTTTTATAACTACAGACATTCTAAAAGGACAGTCCCAATGAGTCGACTGTAACCTGTCAACAATCTTCTTTGCTTATGGCCACATCCGCTCTACAAAAACCATCCCCTTGGGTTACCTCCTTCCGATGTATGCTTTGCTATTTGCTCAAATCAGCCCTTTCCACTGTATTGTGGGTCTGTCAAACAACACCCAGAAACAGACAAACGGATAAGCAAACATGTTGGCACAGGAGAACATAATTCAGCCCTAAAAAGGAAACAGGTACAGAAACAACACTACAACATAGATGAAGGACATTATCCTAAAAAGCCAAACCCAGAATACCACACGCTGTGTGATTCTGTATACAATCATCCCTTGGTATACATGGGCATTGGCTCAGGACCCCTGAATAGACTCAAATCCAGCAGTTGACCCTGAAACTACGTACATGAAAAGCCCACTGTCCTTGCAAGTGAGTTGTACATCTCATGAATATTGCATTTTTTTTTGAGTCAGGGTCTCACCCTGTCAGCCAGGCTGGAGTGCAGTGGCACAATCACAGCTCACTGTAGCCTTGACCTCCTGGACTCAGGCAATCTTCCCACCTGAGCCTCCTAAGTAGCTGGGTCTACAGGTGTGCGCCACCCTGCCTGGCTAATTTTTTTTATTGCTTTTTTTTGGTAGAGGTGAGGTCTCACTATGCTGCCCAGACTGGTCTTGAACTCATGCCTCAGCTTCCCAAAATGCTGAGATTACAGGCGTGAGCCACTGCATCCAGTCTGAATGTTGTATTTTTAATCCACATTTGGTTGAAAAAAAAATGATGTGTAATTCATCCCGTGCAGTTCAAATCTGTGTTGTTTAAAGGTCAACTGTATATAAAAAATCTAGAACAAGAAAATCTAGAGACGGAAAGGAGACTGGCTGGTGCCAGCTGGGGGAGAGGAAGTGGGAAGCGAGCACTTTGTGGGTGCCAGGGCCTCATGATGGCATGGTGGGGACAGCTTGGAATTGGACAGAGCTGGTGAATGGACAACATTGCAAATGCACTCAATATCACTGAGTTAAACGCTGTTATTATTTTTTCGAAATGGGGTCTCACTCTGTCGCCCAGGCTGGAGTGCAGTGGCACACCCACGGCCACCCCAGTGTCCACCTGCCGGGCTCCGGCTATCCTTCCACCTCAGTCATCCAAGTAGCCGGAACTACAGGTGCGTGCCACCACACCCAGCTAGTTTTTTCGATTTATTGTAGAGACGAGGTCTCACCATGTTGCCCGGGCTGGTCCCGAACCCACAGGCTCAGCCCATCCTCTTGCCTCAGCCCCCCAAAGTGCTGGGACAACAGGCTTGAGCCATCGCGCCCGGCCTCTACACACTTTAAAAGTGGCCAGTTTTCACCACCATCAAGTTTCAGAAAGAGTGAACTTGGACAAACAACGAGAGAAGAGTTAGCTCCTCTGAGCCCGTTTTCTGGTGGACTCTGCATCCGAGTGACTCGCGTGGACGCTGTCCAGCCCCCGGGGGGATGGAGGGGCCTCCCAGCAGCCCCTGACCCCACGAGGGTAGCAAGATCCCCTGCGGCCCCACGGTGGATTCTGCCACCTCCCTGCACCCTCACCCCTCCAGCTGCTAATGTGCCCGACGTGTGCTCTGTCCCAAGGCACGGGCAAAGCCCCAGGCCGGTCCCCGCCCCCCTCTGGTCCTGGGTAGTGTGGGGGTGGCAGGTGGCTGGGTCGCGGCCGTGGCCAGCCCACATCATAGAATGCCACAATCCCAGCACTGTCCTCTTTGTCCCTGGCAGCCGGCTGAGGCCGCGCGCGGCTGTTAAAAATACACAATACCATCTGCAGCAACTTGTAATTTAATAAATTTATTTATAATGCGACTGAGGCTTGTTTTAAAGACGAGCTTTTATCTCTGAGATGAGCCTTCCGAGGCCGATGGGAAGCACCGGGCCTGGCTTGGAGCCGCTCTCTCCGAAAACCGCACACGGCCCCCACGAGGCCCCAAGAAGGCAGAGAAGGTGACCCCAGGCCCGGCCCAGCCCCCGTCATGCTGGAGGCGAGGGTTGCTAGCAATGATTGCTGGGGTCGCTGGGCCAAGGTGAGTCCTGTCCCTTGCTGATGGCATCTTTCTGAAATCCATGTCGACACAGAAGCCCAGAATGCGACCGGCTTTGGAAATGGGATCTTGGCAGATTTTTTTTTTTTTTGAGCTGGGATCTCACCCTATTGCTGTGCCTGGAATTGGCTGAATTGGAAACAGTCAAGGCGGAAGCCCAGTGTGGACGTGGAGGGCCCCTCCTGGTGGCCACCCAAAACAGCAAAGGCCGGCCTCACGGAAGCGTGGACCCACCCACCTGGACCCTGGCAGTTCCCTTCCTTCTGGGTCACAGGCGCTTCGACGGGTGCACTTAGAGGCTGTCTAGAGGGACACGGCTCAGAGGAGGAAGTGACCGTCGGCTGGGAGAGAAGGGAGGACGGTGCCCAGGCTGAGGGCATAGTAGGAGCCAAGGCTGAGAGGGCTTCGCAGCTCTCCTGAAAGCCCCAAACCAACACCCTCGGGCCCCTGAGGAAGCTGAGCGCAGGAAGCTGGTGTTCAGGGGTGACTGTCCCTCCGGGCTCGGAGGGTGCACAGTGCAGATGCCTGGGTTTTGCACAGGAGGCCCATGGGACGGCCACCTTCCCAGCCTCTCCTGGCCCCTGCATCCGGCTCAGTGCCTGCCGATGCCCACCCCTCCCTCCCCTCATTATCTCCCCACCCTTTGCCCCTCTGCCTCCTCTGAGCGCCCTCCCTTCCCCGGCCCAGGCTCCCTGAAATTGCCAGAAAGATTCCAGGGAGCTGGGGGTCTGCAGCGGGCACCGGAAGCCCAAGAGGTCCTGAGAAGGGGCCGCCTCTTGGCCTCACGGTGGCGTTGGGGCTTCTGGAAACGTCACGTAAGGGGTGACCCATGGAGCTGACAACGATCCATCGGGACAAGAGGTTTTCTATTACCTGGCAAAGTGTTCCTCTCCCTCCCCCTTTGGGCCTCACCTGAGATGTCACCCCCAGAAGGGAGACCTTATGGGCACCCCCAGACCAGGGAGTTTGAGGGCGGCTCCTTGCAGTCACGTTTCTTCCTGTGCGGCACACAGTGCCATGCTATCTATCAAATGCACCTCGGGATGCCGGGAGGGTGGACCTTTAGAACTCTGGCTGCAGGCTGGGTGCGGTGGTTCAAGCCTGTCATCCCAGCACTTTGGGGGCCAAGGTGAGAAGATTGCCTGAGCCCATGGGTTTGAGACCAGCCTATGCAACTTGGCAAGACCTCATCTCTACCATAAATCAAAAAAATGAGCCGGGCATGGTAGCACACGCCTGCAGTTCTGGCTACTTGGAAGACTGAGGTGGAAGGATCGCCGGAGCCCAGCAGGTCGACGCAGGGGTGGCTGCGAGCGTGCCACTGCACTCCAGCCTGGGCGACGGAGTGAGACTCCAACTCAAAAAAAAAAAAAAGAAAGAAACTCTGGCTGTATGCCAGGGCCAGCTGGAACCCCAAGGGGTTCAGAGTCAGCAGGGGGACGTGTGTGGACAGGGTCCCAGGAGGGGCTGATGGAACCCGATTCCAGCTGTGGCCGATGGGGCAGTAAGAATGATCAAAGCTCAGTGTGTGTTTGTCGAATGACTGTGGGCATGCGTGTATTAGGCTGCATTGAAGGGCACTGGAAGGCAAGAAGGCGAGAGGAAGAGGCTGGGGATGAAGGCTTGGTGGGGAAGGCCCTGGATATCTGGGGAAGGGCTGAGAAGGGGTCTTCAGTTGGCACAAACATCTCAGGAGGAATAAAAGCCTGGAGAGTCCAGTAACCTTGAGAGGAAACAAACCAGAATTTGAAAATGGTTTCATAAAGGACACCTAGAGCCCAGACGGCTTTCTGAGCAGGGTCGACCCAACACAGAGGAAGAAGACAGAACACTCCCCAGCTTCCTGGGAGACTGGCAAAAGGGTGATTCTCCCATAGAAAAAGAAAAGTGTAACGAAAGCAGACTCCAGGCTGGTCTGGCTCATGAACTCGGATGCAAAACCCTGAGCATCCTATCAGCAGATGGAATTTGGCAGCATATTAAAAAGATGACTACATCATGACTGGTTTGGGCTTATCTTAGGATCCCAAGATTGATCTTGCAGAAAATCAATTAATACAATTAATTAGCACAGGAGGAAAGCCATATAATCTCTGCAAGTGATACCAAAAAGTGCTCGGTGAAATTCAGTACCCATTTGCAATTAAGCCAAAACCTCTCGCAAACCAGGAAAAGAATGAAATCCTTTCACCTGATAAGTTGTACATTAAAAAAAAGAAAAAGCCAGCCGGGCTTGGTGGCTCAGCCCGTAATCCTGTGCCTTTGGGAGGCTGAGGTGAGTGGATTGCCTGAGTCCGTGGGTTTGAGACCCGCCTGGGCAACTTGGTGAGACCTCATCTCTACAATAAATCAAAAATTAGCCGGGCGTGGTAGCGCGCGCCTGTAGTTCCAGCTACTTGGAAGGCTGAGGCGGAAGGATCGCCGGAGCCCAGCAGGTCGAGGCTGCGGTGGCCGGGAGCGGCCACTGCCCTCCAGTCTGGGTGACAGAGTGAGACTCCAACTCAAAACAAAAAAACAAAAAAAAACAGCCAACCAAACAAAAAAAACCCCGAGAGTTCACAGAAATGTGGAAGGCATTTCTTAAATAAGATGAGAATGCCCACAATCACCAGTTCCATTCAACATTTTATTGCAGGTCCCGGGCAGCAGAGAGAGAAAAAGAAAAAGGAAGAAAAAAATGTAATCGATAGACAAAAGATGAGAATTTAACAAGATGGCTGGATCAAATAAAAATCAATATACCAGAGTCAGCTATAATTCTGTATTTTGGCAACAATCAGCAAATGCAATTTTGAGAAACATACCATAAAGTGACAACAGTTACATTATGTAGGAATACATCTAAAAGCGTCGCCGGGGCTTTTTATGGAGACATTGAAGAAGACCTATATATATGGAGAAATAGGTCAGGATCTTGGAGAGGAAGACGGTATGGCAAAGGTGAGAATTTTCCCCAAATTGGCCTGTTCTGGGTCAGTGCAATTCTAATGAAAATCCCAGTGGGTTTTTTTTTTTGTTGTTGCTGTTTTGTTGTGGTGTAACATGAAAAATTGCTTGGAAAATGTAAATGAGGTTCGAGACCTGCCTGGGCAACTTGGCGAGACCTCATCTCTACAATAAATCAAAATGAGCCGGGCGTGGTAGTGCGCGTCTATAGTTCCAGCTACTTGGAAGGCTGAGGCGGAAGGATCGCCGGTGCCCAGCAGGTCAAGGCTGCAGTGGCCGGGAGCGGCCACTGCACTCTAGTCGGGGTGACTGAGTGAGACTCCAACTCAAAAAAAAAAAATGTAAATGAAAAGATCCAAGGAGAAACAAGGCGGGTGGGGGTGAAGAAGTGGGGGGGATTGTTCAGATGGGATGCTGGTGGTGCTTGGACAGACAAAAGGACCCAGGGATGACCCAGCACAAAAGAACCTGGAGAAAAGCGTCTCATTCCCCAAACGATGCTGGATGGATGGGTTATTCACGGGAGAGAGAAACGAAATTAGATCCCTATTCTCACACTATACACACACCAAACCCCTGAAATAACCTCTTGGTAGAAAAGACTTTCTTGTTAAGACACAGAAATTATAAAACCTAAGGAAAGTTTGAAAAAAAAATCATCTACATTAAATGTGGGATGACTTGTCATAAAAGAAGCAAAAAGACCCGCTAAGGATTAGTAAAGAGAATACATAAAGAACACAAATAGGCCAGGCGTGGTGTCTCAGCCTATCATCCCAGCACTTTGGGAGGCCGAGGTGAGAGGATTGCCTGAGCCCAAGGGTTCGAGACCAGCTCCGGCAACTTTGTGAGACCTTGTCTCCACAATAAATCACAAAAACTAGCCAGGCGTGGTGACATGTGTCTGTAGATCCAGCCACTTGGAAGGCTGAGGCAGGGGGATCGCCTAAGCCCAGCAGGTTGAGGCTGCGGTGGCCCTGAGTGTGCCCTTGCACTCCAGCCTGGGTGCTAGAGTGAAACTCAAAAAAACCAAAAAACAAAAAAAAAACCAAACACAAATCAATCAGAAAAAGATGAACAACCCCACAGAAAACTGGGCAATGGATGAGAAAATGCAATTCATCAAAAAGAAATCACAAACAGTCTAGGGACATTAAAAAAAACCATGCAAGTCCATGAGCAGTCAGGACAAGAAAATTAAAAGGCCGATCACCATCATTGAGTGCCCCTAGATTGGCAAAAATGGCTGGGTTTGGGCTACAGCAAGTGCACCTGTGGGTATGGAGTCAGGAGACAAGAACTCCCTCTTGGACACTCATCCGCCATGCAGGCTTCTGGTTAATCCCAGTTCTGGGAGGGCCGCTGAGATTTCTCCTTTAGCTAGTAACCTCTTGTAAGAGCCGGTGTTTACTGTAAATTCTGACCTCAGGCCACACAGCCTTGATGTTACCTCCTTGAGCTGTCTGACACAGCCTCCTAGGTCCACCCCTTCCTTCCCTAAGGCAGATAAGCTCTTGGCCTGGGGGTGATGGCATGGGATCCACCATCTTTCTTGTCTTGCTGCTGGCTCAGATACAGACACAGCCTCTGTCCTTAAGTCCGTATTAAGTGTTTCTGTTTAAGAAATTGGGTTTGTCACCCTCTTTCTTCGGCCTCTCTGCTTCCTTGGACTTTGAGGGTAGGTTTGCACAGACCCGTCCATCCGGAAACAACCCACTGCCAGGTGGCTGGAATGCCCCTGCAGGGGTTTGCTGGCCACTCCCTGGTAGAGTTGAACACTCGGCCCCTGGTGCTCCTAACACCTACATGAGCCGTCGGGAGACACAGCTGGGCCCAGAGCACACCTGCTGACAGTCACCAAACCAGGAGGCCTCCAGATGTCCATTGGCTGCAGAACAGATATGCCCCAAATGGGCAAGAGCCACGATGCCAGACCCCACGCTCCCACGGCCCCAGGGCTCTGAGCACCAGACGCATGTCTCCTTTTATTTTGAACTAAATTGGTAGCAGAACCTGGCCGGAACAGACGCAAGGGCACACACCTCTGCGTTTTATTCTCTGTGTTTATTCACGCCACTGAATATCCAGACTATTTTTTTTTTTTGAGTTGGAGTCTCACTCTGTCGCCCAGACTGGAGTGCAGTG
>NW_007062126.1:44598-52730 GCF_000164805.1 Carlito syrichta
CGTCCTAAGACGTCACCGCTCCCCTGCACCCCCTGCCCCCAGTCTCCTCCTCCAGCCTCCCTGCCTCCTCTGCACAGCACTGCATCCTCCCAGCTGCGCAAAGGAGAAAGGCCGAGTGCCCCTCTGCACTCTGACCCTCGTCCGATCCCGCAGCTGGTCCATAGCGGCAGGGCCTCCATGCCGATGACGCACCTTCTGCTCAGGAGTGAGGGTCAGGCCTCCCCACAGGGGCCTCCACCGGCTCCTCCCTCCTCCCTGCCTGTGATGCTCAACTCCAGACGTCGCCTGGCTCATGCCGGCTCAGCCCTTACCCAGGTGACAGCCAGCATGTCTCCACCTCCAGGAAGCCCTCTCGGATCACCCACGCCATCTGCCCAGGAGTGACTGTTCCCCGTCTGCTGCCTTTATGGCAGTTACCTGTCAACAGTTGCCATGTGTTCTGCCTCTTTATCAAGTATAGGAAATATTTCTGTTTTTATCACTCTAGCAAACCAGGGGCCCGCAGGACCCTTACTCAGAAGACACACAAGACACGCTTGAGTGGACGGGCCCATGATAACGACAAAGATGCCAAGGAACAGAGAGGTGGAGTCGCTTGCTTTGGGTCACACAGCCAGTAAGGCACAGAGCAGGGACCCCAGGGGAGGCCCGTCTGCCAGACCCATCCCCACTCCCAAGAGCCTGGGTGCGTTCACAGATCTCAAGGGGGTTCACCACACCCCCTTCTCAGCTGCAATGGCAGATAAGGACGCATTTGGGAGCCCTCTGCTACAGGGACCCCGCCCTGCCCAGGGGACACGCAGAGAGTCACCAATGCCGATGCCTCGGAGGGGGCTGCCGTGGCGACAACGAGGTGGAGCTCCGTCCCCGGGGAGGGGTCCGGGAAGCGGAACAACCCGGTGAAATTACTCATGCAAATGTTTAACGACACAGAAATAACGCAGAGGGGCACCGAGACGCAGCCGCCCACCACCCAGGCCCCGACACTTGAGACCGCAAGGTTGGAGGGGGGAGGGAAGGTACCCAGAAAGAGCCAGCCGGGAGGGCAGGGTGGGCCGTGGCCTTTCTGCCCTCACACGCCCCATCTGGGATCTGCCCCCCTTTCATAAATGCTCACGACGGCTCTCCTATCCGGGGCAGGGCCTTCCGTGCGGAACAAAGACAGGAGTGAACCGATGAGCCCTTAATTGTGGGCCCCTGGTCCCCACTTCCTGGTCCTTCTCTGTCCGGCCTGCACACAGCGACTGGGGACCATCAGGTAGGTACATGGCTATTTGGGGACCCTCTGAAGGGTTTGGGCGGCGGATCCAGGAGGGCCCAGGGCCCGGGGGTGGTCTGGGAGGGGCGGTGCCGGCTCTCTGGGCTGTGGTGGGCGCCACGATCCAACCCACTTTACAGACACGCACACTCAGCTCAAGACGGGCAGGGGTCTTGCCTGAGGCCACCGGCCAGGGGACGATGACACCAGGAATAGTGGTAGCGAAGCTTCCCTGCCACCAGCCGGACATGTCAATGCATGTGTGTGTGTGTGTGTGTGTGTGTGTGTGTGTGTGTGTAAACGCTCTCCACACACACACACTCACTGCAGCCTGTCAGCATAAAGACAGCGTGTCCCTGCACCTTCCACAGACAAAGCCACTGAGGTCTCACAGCCGCCCTGGCAGTGGGTGATGCCGCCATCGTTCTCATTTTGCAGATGACACACTGAGGCTCGGAGGGGCTGGGGACACACCTGGGCGAGGTGGCGGGGGCGGGAATGCAGGTGGCCGGGATCCAGCCCGTCTCCCAAGCCCTGCCTGCCCTGTTATGCACAGGGCACTGGGCACGGGAGGGGCGTGGAGCCCAAACACGCACGCACATGTGCACACACGTGTCGGGGGCGGGCAGGCGGTGGGACAGGACCAGCGGGTTCAGGGCCCACCTGGATGAACCCCCAGCCGCAGCCTCATCAGGTCCTGCTGCTGGAGTCTAGCCAGGCTAGGCCGGTGGCCTACAGTTGCACCCGGGGACAGGGCCCTCTGGGGGTCTGTTCAATTAAGGGCAGGACTGGCGTGCAGCAGCTGCTCCCGGCCACCGCAGCCTCGCTCCGGATATCCTTCCACCTCAGCCTTCCGAGTAGCCGGAATTACAGGCGCGCGCTACCTCGCCCGGCTGATTTTTTGATTTATGGTAGAGATGAGGTCTCGCCAAGTTGCCCAGGCAGGTCTCGAACCCGCGGGCTCAGGCCATCCACTCACCTCGGCCTCCCAACGCACGGGATTACAGGCTGAGCCACCGAGCCCGGCTCACGCTTCTTTTTACATAAACAATCTTAGCTGGCAGGGTGACACACGCCTGCTGTCCCAGTGACTTGGGACGCTGAGGTGGGAGGATCACCTGAGTCCAGGAGGTCGAGACTGCGGTGAGCTGTGATCGTCCACTGCCCACCAGTCTGGGAAACGGAGTGAGAAACTGTCTTTATTATTTTACTTTTATTATTATTTTTGAGTTGGAGTCTCACTCTGTTGTCCAGGCTGGAGTGCAGTGGCACACTCATGGCCACCCCAGCATCCATCTGCTGGGCTCCGGAGATCCTTCCGCCTCAGTCTTCCAAGTAGCTGGAACCACAGGCGTGCATTAACTTTTGATTTACTGTAGAGACAAGGCCTCGCCAAGTTGCCCGGGCTGGTCTCAAACTCACGGGCTCAGGCAATCCATCCGCTTCGGCCTCCCAAAGTGCCAGGATGAGAGGATGTGCTACCGAGTTCGGCTGTTTTAATAATGAAAAAACAATGACAAACCCGCCACTGCAGATCTTCAAGCAAAAGTGACTCTTCTGGAAGATGCTCTAGGTGAGTGGGAACCCCAGGGCAGCCAGGGAACGGCCCAGCTCGCCACACCGGAAGGCAGTACCTCCGAGTGCCTGCGACAAGTGCACTTGAACGTGACTTGCTGGGTCCCCCAGGACCACCCCCGTGTAGGCTAGACGCTCAACACGTAAATTCTCCAGATGTGGCTGGTCTCTCCCCCTTCAGTGGCCAGAGAGCCACGTGAGCCCCTGCAGACTCATCCACAGCCACGACTGCCCGTGGCCTTATGTTCCAGCCATTTCCACGCCAGTGACCGCTCTGTGATGCTCTGATGCATTAGATGCATGGGTGCGTCTCGTCCTGGGCTCTCTCCACGGAGGTAGGGAGGCGACAGGCATGGAGTGGAGTCCACACCGTGTAAACTGAGTCACAGTTGCCCATTTCCTACCGCTTCTTGATGCTCTCCTGGAGCCAGAGCCATGGGGACGTGGGCAGGTTTGGTCGCTACCTGCCCCCCGAGACGGTGACAAGCCGGCACTGTAGCCTCCTCCTGCCTGGAGCTGGAGTGGGAGAAATGTGGCCGTGGCTTCCGTGGCGCCCCTCCCCTACCTCCTCCAGGAAGGAAGCCATAGGAGGGAGTGCGGGCTTTCGCGGATAATTCTGGAACAATCTACTGTTCTCTTCCTCCTTGGGATGAAAAGAAGCTGAGGAGTCTCACCAGCTGGGAACCCTGGGGTGGGGGACCATCAGAGGGTGGGGTCCCCAGACAGCCTGTGGTGGCCGGAAGGTGGCTCCCAGGCACCCAAGCCCACCAAGACCCAGTTGAAGATCAGCCTGTCCCATGTTTGAAACCATCGCCTGTGGCTCTTCACGCTCCACTGGGACCAAGCTCTTCTATCAAGCTGCCTCATGCCCTTTGCACGTGCCACTCTGGCTTCCTTTTCCACTAAGAGACCCCTACTCACTCTTTAAAGATGGGCCAGGTGCGGCGGCTCATGTCTGTAACTCAGTGCTTTGGGAGGCCGCAGTGGGAGTACTGCTCGAGGCCACGTGCGCAAGACCAGCCTGGGCAACAAAGCGAGACCCTGTCCCTTAAAGAACAAAACAAGGCCAGGCTCCGTGGCTCAGCCTGTCACCCCAGCACTTTGGGAGGCCGAGGCGAGGGGATTGCCTGAGCACGTGGGTTCAAGACTAGCCCGGACAACTTGGCGAGACCTCGTCTCTACAATAAATCAAAAAATTAGCCAGGCATGGTAGTGCATGGCTGTAGTTCCAGTTACTTGGAAGGCCGAGGTGGAAGGATCGCCAGAGCCCAGCGGGTTGAGGCTGGGGTGACTGTGAGCATGCCACGGTACTCCAGCCTGGCGACGGAGTAAGACTGACTCAAACACACACACACACACACACACACACACACACACACACACACACACACACAACAAAATTAGCCAGGCTGGGGGGCACGTGCCTGCAGTCCCAGCTACTTTGGAGGCTCAGGCTGGAGGACTGCCCCAGCTCAGCAGGTCGAGGCTGTGGTGAGCTATGATCCCACCACTGCCTGGGCAACTGAGTGAGTCCCTGACTTAAAAAAATAAAACCAATATCTTAGCCTTATATCTTAGTAAGCAGGTTTAATATGGGGACCCTGTGGGACTTCAGCCTGGACCAGCAGGTCCTGGGTGGGAATGAGTCCCGCATTTCAGAGGGATCCCTCGGACTGTCCTCCTGGGCTCCCGTGTCCTTGAGGGTCAGCCCTGTCCTCGTCCTCGTCCTCACCCTCTCTGTAACCCCCGGCTCCCAGTCCGGGGCTAAGAGGTGTCCAGGTGCAAGACGGAGCAGCCCGTCTGTTCCCAGTGCCGCGAGGGCTCCTCTGGCCCGGATGCCCGTTACTGGGTCAAACGGCAGCGGGGAGACGCGGGAGGGAGGGGGTCTGGGCCGCTGCCTCGAGCAGCTCTGTTCTTTCAGCGCCTCACCCCCAAACACAAAGCCCACCCATCCCAACGGCCCGGGAGAAGGCGAGGCCCATGGCGAGGGGACCCAGGCCACTGTGTTCGCGCCTGCAGCTCTGGGACAGGTATGTGGGGACCCAGGGTCGGCACGGGTGCTGGGGGGTCTGTGGAAATCCCAATCACACACTTGGATGGAGGCCTGGGCAGCTCCCCGAAGACCCTCGCGGGGAGGCAAGGCTCCGGCAAACACCCCACCTCCCCCGCCCCCAGGCATCCCCAGGGACGCGTCCCTCCTCGAAGCTCATGCTGCCTGGGCCGCATCCCGTGGGTGCTGGGGGGAAATTCACCAGAGGAACTGACTTCTGGGATAAACCTTGGGCCTGACCTCCCTGGAAGGTCAGAGGTGACTTGAGCCCGGGCGAGGGCCTTGGGCTGGCAGACACCCACTCACGATGGAAAGCCCACCCAGTTGGGGCTTCTCTGTCTATGGCCAGTGGTAGGACTCGAACTCAGATCTCAAACCCCTCAGGTCAATGCGCAGACTTGTTCCCCAACCACGGTTATAAATAACTCTCCCGACGCAGTCCCCAGGAACTCTCTGGAAAGAGGTTGCCTGGTTTAGGATAACGAGATAATGGACACACAAACCAATGCCAATTAATTTCACGGTTCAGAGAGGGATCTTTTTCCAGTTAGCCGGGGTCCGTGGGACGTAACCAGGAAACCCCACAAAGAAGCAGGAGGTGTCTTGAGGGGTCATGACGGGGGACGGCGTGTGTGCTTCTCACAGACCTGCAGACCGGGGCCCCCTGCGGGGCCTGGCTGGCTCCAGCTTCTGGAAGCCCTGCGGGGACCATGGACAGAGGGTGGCTCCGAACAGAGTCCAGAAAAGCCCATCTGGACCACACGTGGGGCAGGTATTTTCAAAATGCAGGAGGAAGCCGGGCACAGTGGCTCACACCCGTCAACCCAGCACTTAGGGAGGCCGAGGCGAGAGGACTGCCTGAGCCCAGGGGTTTGAGACCAGCCTGGGCAACTTGGCGAGACCTCGTCTCTACATTAAATCAAAAAAAGTAGCTGAGGGGTGTGGTGGTATGCGCCTGTAGTTCCAGTTACTTGGGAGGCTGAGTTGGAAGGATTGCCGGAGCCCAGCAGGTCGAGGCTGTGGTGGCCGTGAGGGTGCCACTGTACTCTAGCCTGGGCAACTCAAAAAAAAAAAGAAGAAAAATCTAGGATGAGAGGAGAAACTCGGTGGTTTTGCTGCAGGGGGACTTCCTGGGCGATGGCTTTATGTGTTCATCAGGGTCCCCAGAGAGATAACCTGGGGGGGACATGAAGAAACCCACCGTGGACACAGTTTTGGGGTTCCTCTAGTAAGTTAAACACCGAGTCACCACATGACCCAGAAGTTCCACAAAATGGGTCGTCCAGCACACACACACACACACACACACACACACACACACACACACACACACACACACCCTCCTCACAATCACCAAAAGGTGGCATCAGGCTGAGCTTGGTGGCTCAAACCTGTCATCCCAGCACTTTGGGAAGCCTAGGCGAGAGGATTGCCTGAGCCTGCGGGTTCGAGACCAGCCCGGGCAACTTGGCGAGACCTCGTCTCTACCATAAATCAAAAATTAGCCGGGCGTGGTAGCGTGCGACTGTGGTTCCGGCTACTTGGGAGGCTGAGGCGGAAGGATCGCCGGAGCCCAGCAGGTCAATGCTGGGGTGGCCGTGAGCGTGCCACTGCCCTCCAACCTGGGCCACGGAGGGAGACTCTGACTCAAAAAAAAAAGAGGCCATCTACAAATAATACAGAATATGTTATATAGAGAGAATGGAATGGAATATGCATGATATGGAAGATATAGACTGGGTGTGCCAGAAAAAACGTATACAGATGTTAAGGGATGTTATCTAAGTGCTGCTTTTAGCTCGCTGTCGTCAGCAGCGTCTGGATGCTGATGGTCACCACCGTGAGCACCTCTTGGAATGGCAGAAGTCAAACGTGACTTGAACTCCTCTTGTGTTATCACTATAGACTGTTACTACTTCAGCACAGTCTTCTCTTTTCTTAAAATGTGTACACATTGCCTGGCACCCTCTGTCTTAGGGAACTATCGGGCTTCTAGGAAGGAATAACATTCTGATGCACCCCACAACGTGGAGGGACCCAGAAAACGTGATGCTGAGTGAAGGAATCGGACACAAGAGGCCACATGCTGTGTGACTGCTTCCATAGGGGACACCCAGAACAGGAAGCCCATAGACGCAGAAAGCTCAGTGGTGCCTGCCAGAGGCTGGGGAGGGTGGAGGGGGGTGGCAGCTCCCGGGGCGGGCTTCCTTCTGGAATGGTTAGCTGGATAGTGGTGACGGTCACACAGCCCCATGGATGCACTAAATGCCATTGGATCGTTTGCTTTTCAATGGCTGAGACAGCAGATTTTATATCGTGTGTATTTTACCACAATTAAAGATAAGGCTGGACACGGTGGCTCACACCTATAATCCCAGCACTTTGGGAGGCCGAGGTGAGTGGATGGCCTGAGCCTGCAGGTTTGAGACCAGCCTAGGCAATTTGGCGAGACCTTGTCTCTACAATAAATCAAAACATTAGCTCGGCATGGTGGTGCGTGCTTGTAGTTCCGGCTACTCGGAAGGCTGAGGCGGAAGGATCGCCGGAGCCCAGCGGGTTGAGGCTGGGGTGACCGCGAGTGTGCCACTGCACTCCAGCCTGGATGACAGAGTGAGACTCCAACTCAAAAAAAAAAAAAATATAAAAGATAAATGAGTAGGGGTCAGATAAGAGCTCGGTGGTCCCTGGAATTTGTCAGAGTGGCCGCTATTAGATTTGGGGCACCGACCTGCGTGCCTTGAATGGAAGGCGTGTGTGCAAGTGTGGATTTCTGCCTGGCTCTGAGTCTGGTTTTATGACTCGCCCTCCTCCCCCCGTCAGGGCCAAGGCCAGGGTATCCGTCCGTCCCCATCTGGCCCTGAGCCTCCGTGTCCGCCATACGAACGCAGAAGCTGCTCCGAGGGTCCCTTTGATCTCCCTGGCTGCAAGGAGGCTTGGCTTTCCAAGTGGGCTGCATATGGGAAGCAAAGATCCATTCTCCCTTTTACGTTAATTAAAGACAAACACAACCGCAGGAAGCAGGCCTGAGCCTTCCAGGGCGCTGGCCTCCGGGATCCTAGCCCAGAGTGCAGAGTGTGGGCCAGGTGCACCAGGCCACCCTGCGGGGTTCTGCGCCTTTCCACATATTTTTGTTTTTTATTTTTTGAGTTGGAGTCTCACTCTGTCGCCCAGACTAGAGTGCAGTGGCCACTCCCAGCCACCGCAGCCTCGATCTGCTGGGTTCCGGCGATCCTTCCGCCTCAGCCTTCC
>NW_007062126.1:53078-53938 GCF_000164805.1 Carlito syrichta
AAAAAAAAAAAAAAGAAAGAAAAAGAAAAACAAATGGTCCTTTTGCGAAGAAAGCTGCCTCCAGATGGAACCTTCCGGCAGCTTCATCAGAGGAGCTGAAGCCTCTTCTCACTCTGGTGAGTGAGGCCCCCTGGTCCTTTCCAGCACTTGGAAGGTGACTCCGGCAAATTTGGGGTCTCACCCCTCCTACGGCCCCAGACTCGTCTCTGCACGGTGTCAAGGCTTCAGGGCGCCGTGCAAGCAGTAGCCTTTATAAAGGAGCCCCGAGGTTCTCAAATTTAAGCAGAAATGCCACTTCCTTGGGCTGGCACTGCAGAGAAAGGCTGGCTGGCAGAAGCCCCGATGGAGAGTCTGGCAACCCTGCAGGGGCACCCCAAGACCTGTATCCCATCCTTCAGGGACTTCCTCGCCTCTGGGCTGTATTGAGGGACACGGTGACGGCGAAAGGGACAGAGGGCTTCTGGTCTAAGGGCTACTTCTGTGGGGGCCTTTCTATGCTTTATTTCCGACCTAAATCAACCCAAGGGGGACCCACTGGCCGGCGGGGGCAATCTGGGAGGGCATCCCGGGAGGGGTGCCGTCTCAGAATCCTTCATTCCTTTAGCCATTTCAGGAGAATTTCTAGGTAGCCAGGCATTCAGGGATTGGGCCTTCCAGGACGGATGGGGGAGTTTAGAAAATTGTCTTCATTTCTCCTGAAAATGGAGAAAAAAGGCAATTTTCAGTTCTGCGGGTGGCAGTTAAGAGCGTGAAACTGGGTGCTGCTGAAAGGGAACTGGAAGCCTCGTTCCAGACTGATTTGCCGGCTGCTGGCAGTGCAGCCCATGGCAGGAGGGGGCTGAGAATGGGTCACCGAAGCG
>NW_007062126.1:54146-65273 GCF_000164805.1 Carlito syrichta
AGAAAAAAAAAAGGGGGGGCCTGGAGAGACACGGATTTTTTTTTTTTTTGAGTTGGAGTCTCCCTCTGTGGCCCAGACTGGAGTGCAGTGGCACGCTCACAGCCACCCCAGTGTTGACCTGCTGGACTCCGGCGATCCTCCCGCCTCAGCCGGAACTACAGATGTGCACTGCCACGCCCGGCTAATTTTTCGATTTTTCTTGTAGAGACGAGGTCTCACCACATTGCCCAGGCTGGTCTCGAACCTGTGGGCTCAGGCAATTCTCTCGGCTCGGCCTCCCGAAGTGCTGGGATGACAGGCCTGAGCCACTGCGCCCGAGACATGGATGTTATGAACGCTGGAACGTGATCTACTTTCCAACAGGTGCTGGCAAAGCATCGCATAACGGACAATTGAAGTCCCTCGTGGCCCTGGAAAGCTGCCTTCTGGGGACGC
The DNA here is from genome assembly GCF_000164805.1 of Carlito syrichta. Classification (NCBI taxonomy): domain Eukaryota; kingdom Metazoa; phylum Chordata; class Mammalia; order Primates; family Tarsiidae; genus Carlito; species Carlito syrichta. The sequence continues at coordinate 54,582 of NW_007062126.1, forward strand.
GGGCGCCTGGCAAGACACTTCCCGGTTCTCGCTGAAGTCTGCCGTACCCGCCCCTCAGGGAACCGAGTCCCTCATCTTTCCGAGCTGCCCATCGCTTGTGCTTCCAAATTCCGCCCGTGACTTTCTCGCTAACTCACCGCCCATCGGGAGAGCGTGGACTCCACCGGTAGCCCCCGGCCCCCACCGGGAAGAAGGGCCTCCTCCCCACAGCCAAACCAGCGTTAACTCCCGAGTGTTGATTCATGTTTTCTGTAACATCCGTCCTTCTAAACGGCACGTAGCCCAGCTAGGATCCCACTGCGGTGGGCCGCCATTCTCAGGCCCTCCTGGGGGTGGGTGTCACGGGCCTGGGCCACTCTCACTGGGCTCAGAATAAAGCAGCTTCAGCATTTGACAGAGTCTGGCATCTTTCGTCAACATCAGGGAAACATGGAGGGCAGAGGAAACACTCCCCCCCACCCCATGACCCCCAACTCGGACAGAGGCAGGATCCGTCTGATGGCAGCTATATTTCTCACCAGGTGCGGCTGCAGGTGAGGTAATCAAAGGTGTAGTTTCTTTATGTGTGCAGGAACATAGGCACATGCATGCATACACATTCTCTGAGATGTTTTCCCTCCTTCATGTGATTCTATTTATCTATCATCCATCCATCCATCCATCCATCCATCCATCTATCTATCTATCTGAGGCGGGATCATCTATCTGTCTATCTATCTGAGGCGGGATCTCACCATCATCCAGGTTGGAAGGCAATGGTGTGATCATCACTCCCTGCAGCCCCGTCCTCTTAGGCTCAAGCAATCCTCCCACCTCAGTCTCTCAAAGTCCAGGTACATGCCCGCTATTTTTTTCCCCCCGATAGGGTCTTGCTCTGTTGCCCGGGCTGGCGTGCAGTGGCATGATCACAGCTCACTGCAGCCTCGACTTCCTGGGCTCAAGCGATCCTCCCATCTCAGCCTTCCCACGGCGCTGGGAATACAGGTGGGCGGCACCGAGCTGGCCAATACATACATTGAGATAACCATGTGTTTTCTGAGGGAACTTCCTCCCTGAAGCGTGCAAGATGGAAGCACAAGATTAAACAAAACTCAGCTGAAGAAACACAGCGCCCCTGACACCACTGAAGAGCCCAGCTGCCCGCCCGCGCCAGCTCCCAGCCCCGCAGGTTAGCAGGCTCTGTGTTTGCGTTTCCAGCCTCCACGTTTCCCTTCCCGTGTCATCACTTGTCATATCCTTAAATAATACGTGGATTCCTTTTGTCCCCGCCCCCCCCAACTTGACATAAACCGTTTTGCCTTTTTCGGGAACTTTCCAGAAGGCACCTCGCACTTTACATGTTCCCGTGTGGCTTAAACGCACCCTCCGCACTGCAGCTGAGTCTCATCTGCACTGATGGATGCAGCTGTCATTCATTCATTCACCCACTGCCGCGGTGTACTCCACGGGTAGAGGATCACGGCGTCCCGATCCTTTCCTGCTAACAGACACACACGTCGCTTCCGATTTCTTGCTGCAACCAACACGTGGCTCAGAGTTTCTCATGCGTGTCACCTGGCCCACGCGGGTGATCTGTCAGGGGTATGTGACACAGAGCATCACGCTGGCTCACGCAGCGGGGCGTCTTTAACTTCAGCAGGCCAGGACTGCCATTCTCCAAAGAGGTTGCCATTCGGGGCCTTTGTCATGGCTTTTTTTTTTTCTTTTTCTGGAAGTCTAGAACCCCTGGAAGGCTCTGAAAGGCCTGACCCCGTGAAATGCGGTTAGGGGTGGAACTGTGTCTTCCAAGAAAAGAATGTATGAGGGAGTCTTCAGCCCAGGACCTCAGAACGTGACCTTAATTGGAGGCAGGGTCTTTGTGGATGTAATCAAGATGACGGAGCCCATGCTTCATCAATAAGGGTTCCTGATCTCAAACCAGGTGAAGGAGCAACTAGACAGGCTCAAACTTTACCTGTACAATGAACATTTGTTTACCGAACCCCGAATTGTACCCCACATCTTTAAAATAAAAATTAAAAAAAAAACACAGGCTGGTGCGGTGGCTCACGCTTGTAACCCCAGCACTTTGGGAGGCCAATGGAGGGAGGATCCCTTGAGGCCAGTAATTCGAGACCCAGCCTGGGCAACAAAGCAAGACCCAGTCTCTACAAAAGAAATTAAAAAATTAAAAAATGAGCCAGGTGTGGTGGCTCACCCCTGCAGTCTCAGCTACTTGGAAGGCTGAGGCTGGAGGATCCCTTGAATCTAAGAGTTCAAGGCTGCAGTGAGCTATGATGGCACCACCGCACTCCAGCCTGGGTGACAAAGTGAGAACCCATTCCCCCCAAAAAAGGATATAAATTAAGTTGAGGTCGTAACAGATAAGGTGGGCCCTCTATCCCATATGATTCCTTATAAGAAGACAGGAATCTGGACAGACTGACGCCCAAGGGGACAGCCATGTTACAGCAGAGGCAGAGACGGAAGGAACATGTCTGCAAGCCAAGGGACGCCAAGGGTTGTTGGCAACCCCCAGGAACCAGAAGCGGTGAGGAAGGGTCCCCCTGGAGCTCTGGGGAGCATGCTGCCCTGTGACACCCTGGTCTCAGACTTCCAGCAGCTCAGACCATGAGAGGACCGATTGTTTATTTATTTATTTATTTATTTTGAGTTGGAGTCTCACTCTGTCGCCCAGACTGGAGTGGTTCACTCCCGGCCACTGCAGCCTCGACCTGCTGGGCTCCGGCGATCCTTCCGCCTCAGCCTTTCAAGTAGCTGGAACTACAGGCGCACACTACCACGCCCAGCTAACTTTTTTGATTTATTGCAGAGACGAGGTCTCGCCAAGCGGCCCAGGCGGGTCTCGAACCTGCGGGCTCAGGCAATCCACTCACCTCAGCCTCTCAAAGAGCCGGGATTACAGGCTGAGCCATCGAGCCCGGCTAGGACCGATTGTTTTAAACCACCCAGTCTGTGGTACTTGTCACAGCAACCCTAAGAAGCAAACGAACACATCCCAGGCCCTCCTGCAGCCTTTGCCTGAAAGCAAGGAGGACCAAACCCCTGCAGAGATCCCTAGGAGTCGGCACGACTCCCTGAGCCCTGGGGCGGGCCTCTGAATCCTTCTCCAAACAGTGCTGCAGGCTGCCCTTCCCCTAAAACTCCACAAGCAGGAGGGCCCGGGTGTTTTCCAGGTCTGTGTCAGAGGCTTCCAGATAGGAATGAGGACAAGAGCAGGTATTCTGCACCTGGATGGAGACGGCGGCCTCAGGGGGGCCTGCTTTAACTCAGGGGTCCCCTATCCCCGGGCTGGGGGCCGGTACCGGTCCATGGCCTGTTAGAAGCCAGGCTGCACAGCAGGCAGCAAGCAGCGGGCAGTGAGCAAAGCTTCCTCTGTATTTATGGCCGCTCTGCATCGCCTGCACGCCCGCCTGAGCTCTGCCTCCTGCCTGAGCAGCGGCGGCATCAGATTCTCATAGGAGCCTGGACCCTACTGTGAACTATGCATGGAGGGGTCCAGGGGGTGCCTCCTTCGAGAATCTGATGCTTGATGATCTGCCCCACCCGCTCCAGTCCGTGGAAAAATGATCTTGCACGAGACTGGTCCCTGATGCCAAAAAGGTTGGGGACCGGGTAAGGCAGGAGGGAAGAGGGAGGCGAGAGAGACAAGCTGTTTTGATTCACCCGTGCAGGAGCAGATGTGCCGTGTGCAAAGCCTCATGGGCCAGGTCTTCAAGTGTGCAGGGCTTCTGTGAGCTTAGCGCCCTGGGCCTCAGGTGGTCAGGGGGATGGTACGGCTCACCCCCAGGCAGGTCCGGAAGGAGAAGTTAGACACCACCCAACATCCCCGCTTACCACGGCCCCTGCCTGCTCCCCCTGAGGGCTCTGTGCCCAGCGCCTGGTTGCTTGTGTAGGACGGTTTCCTGGGTGGCCTCAGACTGACCGTTTTCCCGCCCCTTTTTTGCTTGATGTTCTCAAATACCTGTAGAACGTGCTAGAAATGCAACATCCCACGAAAGGGAACCGCCTGGGTTCTGTCCCAGCCTTTCTAGGAACAAGATGTCCATCAATCCTTTCACCCAGCAAGTCAGGCGGCCCTGGGGGGTGAACTCCAGGGCGGGCTGGTTTTTCAGGGTCCCCCAGCTGCAGTCATGTGGGACACGAGTTGTCGAGACCCTGATCAGTTTCCCTGTGTCTTCCCTGGGGTTGCTCCTTGATGCCATCTGTTCCTGCTATGCGTCCAGATGCAGACAGGGTGGTAAGCAGCGTGGGGTGAAGCTGCTGGACACCCGGGGTCGGTGCTGCCGGGTCAGCCGGTCCCCTTCTGGGGTTTGGTGCCAGAAGGAAGCTCACCTGCCCACAGATCGAAGCCACCCTAACACGGTCGGTTTTCCCAGCAGCCGCCCTGCCAGGAGGGGGCAGAGACCTTGGACTCGGTCCTCCCCTGCCCATCTGCATCACCGGGATGCCCTTCCCTGGATTCGAGTCCGTCAGCTTCTCATCTGCAGGGAAAGCCACGTTTGATGGCTGTTTTGCCATCTTAGTAGGTCAAACTAGTTATGCATTTGCCAGTTTGACATGGCTCGACCTGACAGGCCCCATGACCAACGGCTCCTCGCTCCAACGATTACGTCCAGAAGTCTCCAGGAGATGAAGGGGAGCCAGAGTCGGGCCCCGCCCTTGCCCGTGACCCCCACGGGCCATCAGAACCAGGGGACCCCGAGAGGAGGCCCTGCCCAGCCTGGGCCGGGACGTCCACTCTGCGCCTGGAGGGGGTGGGCCAGGCAGAAGACCAGAATTCAAAGGTTAGGACGGGCCATGGCGGGGGCGTGAGTGGGCCCGGGAGGCTGAGCGTCCAGGCCTGAGGGAGGCGGGGCCAGGCCACGCGGGTTGGGGCGAGGACTGCCTCCCATCCGCCCTGGAAGCGGGTGCTGAGCGCCCAGCTCTGGAGCCCGAGCAATCCTTCCGAGGGTAAAAGCATTTACCCGAGAAGCGTGCCGGTCAGAGAGGCCTCTAGGCCGACTGAGACTGCTGGGTTGGAGGCGAGGGTGGCCCACAGCCTGCTGCTGTGTCCCGGGTGGGTTCTCTGCCAGTTCATAGGTGAGCACAGTTTGCAGGGACAGCTGACCCCGCAGGTGCCACCGTGAGAGAGGGATGGCAAAGTGACCACACAGGGCTGGGGTCACAGGGTCCAGCCTGTGTGAGAGCATCTATGAGCATGAGTGTGTGTATGTGTGTGTGTGTGTGTGTGTGTGTGTGTGTACACGCGACCCTTTAAAATGTACAGACCTCAGGGCACACGAAAGCCACCTGTGGGTCAAATGTGGCCTGTGGGCCGGCATTTGCCCAATTCTGCCCCCAAAGAAAGAAACGTTAAAAGCCAGGCACAAGAACGCCCGGGAAGAGCAGACTGACCATCCAAACAGGGGTGTCAGGACAATCTGCAGACTTGGGTCTGGGCTTCCCAGGAGGCCGAGGGAAGAAGGAAACAGCTACAGTCAGAGAAGCACAGGGGCCCCTCAGAGCCACCCAGGGTCCACACACCTTGGAGCAAGCTCAAGTTCAGAGTGGGCGCGACAAGGAGGGAGCGGCGGGAATAAAGGACGGAATGTTTTTGTGACCGAGGTGGGGTCTACCCGTGCATACATGACCAAGACCTTGAATGGATTCACTGAGCCTGGCATGCTGGGAACGTGGGAGTCTGATCTGATATAACCGGTGAAGGTGAACCCAGCGAGAGGGAGAAGCCTCCGAACCACAGGACAAAAGCCTCGAAGAGTCAACTGGTGTTCACAGCCAGCCTTGCTGTCCAGCAAGAAGGTTCTGGAGTCCCGGGCCACGCCCGCCCCGTCCCCGGGCCCTGCCTGCAGCTGGGATTCAGAAATTCGGTCGTGAAAGAGCAGCCTGGCTGCTGAGGGAAGAAAGACAAGGTACCCGCTTCCGAGTACAGTCACCCGGCTTAATGAACACCGCCTCGGAGCGGCGCACACACCTCTGGGCTAATCAGCCCACGTGGACGCGCTGTCGCTCACGCTTGCCAACGACGCTGCGTCTTTCGCTGCGTGTAACCAAAATAAACCCGGCCCGGAACACCAGGCATGTGACTCGCAGAAAGGCCTGGAAACGTCCCCAGGCCGGCTCTCCGGGGCCTTTGGGTTAAATGGAGGACTTCTGCCAACGCTGAGCGGGCTTGAGAGGGCTGTCAAGGGCAGGGAATTCTCCGGGATGGGCGGCATGCCTGTCCAACCCTGGCCGGAGACGGACACATGTGCATGTGTGTGTGTGCGTGTTTGTGTTCCTGAGAACGTGTGTGTGTGCGTGCCTGCAGATGGGATTCTCTGCCTCCTGTTCCCTCACCCCACACCCTTCTTCCTGCAGGCCTGACCAGCTCAAGACCCCCACTTTCTGCACATGGCCGTGCCCCAGGGGAGGCCGAGCCCAGCCCACCCCAGCCACCGTTCCAAAGACTTCTCGGGGGTTAATCATTTCAGCCACACAGTCACCCTCAACAAATGTCGTAGCTCAAAATAATAGATTTTCCTCATTTTTTGTAGAGACAGGGTCTTGCCCTGTCACTCAGGCTGGAGTGCAGTGGGGCTTCATAACTCATTGCAGCCTCCAACTCATGACCTCAAATGATCCACCCACCTCAGCCCCCTGAGCCATGACACCCAGCTAATTTTTTTATTTTTGTAGAGATGAGGGTCTTGCTATGTTGCCCAGGCTGGTCTCAAACTCTCAGCTTCGAGCGATCCTCCTGCTTCAGCCTCCCAAAAGCACTGTGATTACAGGCCTGAGCCACCATGCCCAGCCTAGAAATTTTATTATCTTATAGTTCTGTAAGTCAGAGGTCCAACATGGGGCTAAAATCAAGGTGTCAGTAGGGCTGGCTCCTTCTGGAGGCTCTGGGGTGGGGTGGGGGGAATCCTTCCCTGCCTCTTCCAGCTCTGGGGCGCTCCTGGTGTTCTTTGGCTGTGGCTGGATCACTCTGACCTCTGCCTTGGGGGTCACACGGCCTCTCCCCTGTGGCCTCAAATCTCCCTGTGCCTGCCTCTTACAAGGACATTGTGGTCACCTTTAGGGCTGTCGGAAGAGTCCCGGGTACCCTCCCGATTTCAGGACCCTTGAGCTCACGGCATCTGCAAAACCCCTTTTGCCACAGAACACGGCCACAGGTTCGGGGATCAGGATGTGGACATCTTGGGGCTCGTTACTCGACCGCCCCCAGAGAGGCATGACTGCTGTACCCAGGAGGTGCCCAGGCAGGGAGGGAAGGTCACGTGCAGCAACGGTGACTCAGGGTCCGCCCCCCCAGTCCCTCACTGTCTTTCGGCTGGTCCTGACTGCCACGTCACTGGCCAAGCCCTGGTTTGAACCGTGGCTAGAGCGGGAATACTTCTCAGGGCATCACCGTGGGGTGTCCCTGAGACACGGGGGGTGTCCTAGGAGCAAGTTCCTCAGAGGCCACAGGGTCATGTGGCAGGGTTTGAAATCTGCTTCTGTCACCATGGGACTGGGACGAGCCCCCAGCTGGGGCTCACCTCTATTAATCAGGGCCTTGAGGACTAAGATGGGAGCTTGTTATTTCTGAGTCGGGGTCTCCCTCTGTTGCCCAGGCTGTAAGGCAGTGGCACCATCACAGCTCCCTACTGCCTCGACCTCCTGGGCTCCAGCGATCCTCTTGCCCCAGCCTCCCGAGTAGCTGGGACCAGAGGCGTGCACCACCATGCCCAGCTGGGAGCACTTATGACCAGAAACTTAAAATAAAAACATGTGAGGGCCACGTTAAAGACTGGAGCAGACCATCTCTTCTGGAAGAGGGATCTCTGGTCCATCACGGGACCCCCACCCTCATGACCTCATCTGACCCCGATCGCCTCCCAGAGGGCCCACCTCCCCGCACCCTCACACTGAGGGTCAGGGCTCACCCATGCGAACTCTGGGGGACCCAAACATTCGGTCCCTGCAGTAGCCTGGAGAGCATCAGCCAGGCTAATTAAGATGTGGGGGCCCGCCCCAGCTGGCTGGCTCAGACCTTTCCCAAGGCAGAAGGATCATTACCTTGCTGGGGCCTCATTGGAACAGAAATGTAATTGTTTTGCGGCTCTCAGAAACCTCAGCTGGGTTGGGAGAGACGGAGATTCTGGTGGCTGTCAATGAAGAACTTAATTAAGCAGAACAGGTAATCTCATCAGCATTACCGGAAGGACACAGCTCGGCATCATGCACGGACAGGCTGGGCCTGGAGGCTGCCTGCCCCTGCCTGGTCTCTCTGGCCCCACCAAAATGACCACCCGGATGGTCTCATTATTGTCCCGTCCCCAGACCAAATGTGAAGTTTGTTGACTGAATACTTGTGTGTCTCCCTACGTTGCCCAGGCTGGTCTTGAACTCCTGGGCTCCAGTGATCCTCCCGCCTCAGCCTCCCAAAGTGCTGGGGTAACAGGCGTGAGCCACCGTGTCCGTCCTGCATTCTTTCTTCTTAGAAGGACACCAGTCACAGGATTTGGGGACCACCCCAATTCCAGAATGACCTCATCTCAAGGTCTAAGGACACTCGCAAAGACCCTGTTTCCAAAGGAGGCTCCTGGGGACATGAGTTTTTGGGGGGACACAATGCAGCGTGCTGTACTCTCCAAGCCATCCTTCAGACAGAAATCAAACGAGCGGAAATATACCCAAGTGCTACCACCCACCACAAAGCCTCATCACGGTGCAACAAAGTCTGAACTGCTCCCCACATTCTACGTGGTGGGGGGTTCCTCTCCCACCCTACCCTCACTCTTGAGTACAACACCTTCTGCCCCTCCAGGTCCCCAGCTGGTCCCCACCTCTGCCAGGAAGGCCACCAGCCTGGGCTTCTCCACTTCCGGTTTCCGGCTCTGAGCCCTCAGCCCTGAACCCGCCTCCTCCAGGAAGTCGTTCCTGACCATTCCCTGCCGGGCTGCACCGTGTCCCCTGGCTCGTGTTCCTCAAGTCATTTGCCCTTTTGGGGGAAAATCTCATTTATTTATTTATTGACACCCTGCGCCACTCAGCCAGGCCCAGCCCCAGGGCAGGCCCGGGGGACAGTACCGCCCCAGCTTTCTCGGAGACCGAAGGACACGGCTCCTGCGGGTGCTGGGGAGACGCAGGCAGCCTGGCCAGAAGGAAGGGGGGAAGAGTGGAGAAGGGCTTGGAGATTTCCCCAGCTCTTTTATTTTCCCAACGGAAGGCGGCTTCACCGCACGGAAGGCCCCAGACTAGCCCTGGCCGGACATTAAGTGAAACCGACGGTCTAGTTTCTCGGTCACACTGGCTGCACTGTGAGCGCTCAGGGGTGCTCTGCCGAGCAGATGAGACATCTCCAGAAAGTTCTGCTGGACGGCGTGGCCCCAGACCAACAGACAAGAGAAAATTCCAGGCCTTCAGCTTTAGGTGGGGCCCTGGGCACGTGCTCCAGCTTGTGACCCTTCCCAGGCCAGCGGGGGCCAGGGCTGGGTGTGACAGCATAATGGACATCACTTGGGTGCTGGGGGGGCAGCAGGCCCATGCCTCCATTCTGGGACACGAGAAGCTGCCCCCCAGGGTGGAGGGCATGGGCCTGCTGCCATCCCCGCCAGGGGGCTTTGTCCCTGCCCAGGGAGGAGCAGTCTCAGGTGGGGCCTCCCCAGAGCAGAGCCTTCCGACATTCCCCCGGAGCGGTGGCAGGAACCTGGCCCCGGGACCTCCATCCCCGGGCCGGGCTGGGCAGAGAGATGTTGGGCCACCACACAGCCACCGCCTGCTGCTTCCTGAGCACAAGGGACAGATCTGCTGGAGGCGTCACCAGCATCTCGTTCCCAAGCACAGAGCGCAGCAGGAAAGGCTCCGCCCCTCTGTCCCCACAGGAGACAGGCGTGGAGCCCCGCCCCCAGCCAGGCCCTCCGGATGCCCCAGGATGGGGTCTCTGCTTGGTTCCCCCGGCACTGGGGTGGACTCCTGCCAGCTCTGTGACTCCCAGACCTGAGGCTGGGGGTGCTGGAGACACCCCCACCCCTCAGGGAGGGCAGCAGCGGCCCCTCCAGCCCGAGCGAGAATCACACCTGGGCAGTCCTGGGCATCCATCCCTGTCATCCTAACAAGACACTCCCAGGGCTCCTTCAAAACCAGGCATCACGCATCTCTCCCTCAGGGCTGCAGCCTGCAACCAGGGGAACTTTTTCCCCTGGCTTACCTTCAGGGGATATTTGGCAATGTCTGGGGGCATTCTGGGTTGTCACAACTCGGGGACGTGGCTGGCATCGAGTGTAGGTTGTTGCTCCAAACCCTATGGGGTTCAGGATAACCCCATAGCAGAGGGTGGCTTGCCCCAAATGTTGAGAGTGGCGTCGGGGAGGGCCGCTGTGTCCACTCTGTGCCGCGTACCCAGGGCGCTGGTCACTACCTGCTGCTTGCAGGTGGCTTGTGCGGGTGCCCTGGGGATCGGTCCTCACCAAGACTGGGAACTTGTGCGGGTGCCCTGGAGACCACCCCACCCTCATTTCCGACTCCACGGCAAGTTTCAGGGGTCCCTAAGATGGGCCTCAGGATTGGTGATATGTGAGAAAGACGTGGAGAACTCACCAAAAGTGCTTACATTCGTGGCTGAGGTTAACTGCGGCAAAGGGACCAGGTTAAAAATCAGGCCCTGCACTTTGGGAGGCCGAGGTGAGTGGATTGCCTGAGCCTGCGGGTTCGAGACCCGCCTGG